>NC_088651.1:20232831-20320331 GCF_964019385.1 Sycon ciliatum | reverse complement strand
TCATGGCCTGCTCCAGGACCCAGTGTTGAGGAAGAGAACAATCGGAGTGCTGTACAGGATGATCTACCCTCTTATACGCAAGTAGTGGTAGAGTCCTTTTACGAAAAATTGAACCGGCTAAAAGGACATTCCAAGAAACCAGAATTTTGCTGACAAAGCAAGGAATAGAGCAATTGAAGTGGACATAATGCCATGATCGACTAATTAAATTAAAAATGTGAAGAATAATTCAGAAATGTTTCTCTTTAATGGTCATCAGTAAACCTACATCGAAAAATATGTAGTTTGTTGACCGTTGTATATGCCAACGTAGGCTGATACTAAATTTGCTTCCAATTCAGCAGGGTATGAATAATATCTTCAAGCTGAAGTAATACTGTCAAATGACTAACGTTGCCAGTCCGATTATCCAATTATTTATTTCTTCCAAGTCGCCAACAGGAGAGGTCGCTCAGAACCCTGCCTACCTACCTGCCTGCCTCCCTGTCTGTCTGCCCGTCTCTGTTGCTACGGGAGTGACGCCCGTAGCGTTCCGGTGCTATGTCACCGACGAGCTGGTTCAACTCTTAGTCATGCATTTCATCATGACAGAGGCATACACACCACATACACACACCATGGACATTGTTCGTGACCGGCTGCCTGGACACACACACACACACACGCACGTACACACTACTACTACTACTATTGACAGCTGCCAGAAATGGCCACGCCGCTCCCCAAAAGGAGGTACTGTCAGAGAGGTTAGGGGGGAGGAAGGCAATGCTCCAAGTGGCGTTCCAGATCTTGCCGCCTCCGGAACCGTCGGTTGTGGCAAACTTGGCAGTGAAACTTGAATTGTTGGCGTTCAGCCACAGTAGGGCGCTTTGGACAGGTTCCACAACGGTGACGCTTGAGACCCGCAGCCGATTTAAATGAACGCTGACAGTTGGTGCAAGTTACACCAGGAACAACAAGAGGAGCAGGGGCAGGGGCCGGCGGCTGGTCGACATCGCCTAGCCGACACTTATGCACCGCAAAGCCTCCTCTGCTACGTAGCCATCGGTTGCATGTTGGACACTGTACTGATCCAGGCTGCTCCGATACCGGGAGCTGACGGATTGCTGAACACTTGTGCCGGACCATGTCGGAACTACGGCGGAACAGACGGTTGCAGGTTGGGCACTCGATGCTCTTCGGGGCGGGTTCCTTGTCCTCACCTGCTGCTGTCATCACTCCACGCCACTCTCCACGATCGCTTGCCAACTCAAACCAGTTACGCACTCCAGCCACGGATAGGTCCGTGTGAATGGTGTCCTTCCAGCGACGACGAGGTCCACAGAATGGCCGAGACTGAGGGAGACAGGCAAACAGCAACTGCTTCGGTACTCTGGTGTCATCAAGACGAGCCAGGTGCCCAAGCCACTCCAACCGTCTCTGCTGCACCATGCGTGACAATGGTGTGGGATCACCCCACTGTGCTCGCAGTTCCTGTGAAGAGATGCGCTGTTCCCACTGTCGGCCTCGCGATACGCCAAGGATGGAGCGAATGTTGGCATGGTGAAACCGGTCCATTCTATCTAAATCTGCCTTCAACGGCGTCCAGCATTCTGAACCATACAGAACCGTTGACAGTACGCAAACGACATACAGGTGGCGCCTGGTAGGGAGGTTCAGGCTCCGGTCATGTAGGATGCGCCGAAGACCACCAAAGGCCCCTGCACCCTTTGCTAGACGGCTTCGAATGTCCGCTTGCGACCGCGAGTCTGGAGTGATGGTGGAACCAAGATAGGGGAATGAGGTGACTGCTTCAACCCTATCACTGCCAATGACCAAATCAGAGCAATCAGCAGGGCAAACTCCGAAACCTGCAACGAGAAGCTTGGTCTTGGTCATGCTCACTGTGAGACCCAAGCTGGATGCGACCTCACAAAAGGCACACAGGGATTGATCGGCTGCGTTGCGAGTTGTAGCGAGCAGTACAGCATCATCCGCAAACTCGAAGTCATCAGCATGGCCGGACTCGGAGTGGGGACGACGCCTAGTGACACGAGGGAACAGCTGGCCATCAATTGTGAAGCTGAAGTCCACACCAGACTCTATTCCACGCTCAACGAGAAGGGATCGCCAACGCTCAATAACTAAGCCGAAGTACAAGTTAAACAGTACAGGTGCCATAACGCACCCTTGGCGCAGCCCATTCTTGACAGATATCGGATCCGTGCAACCACCGGCAACGCGAACGCAAGCTGACATGTCTGTATGGAATGATTTGATGATGGCCACAGTCGGGGGCGGCACACCCAGCCGCAGCAATGCCTGCCAAAGAGCTTCGCGAGGGACAGAGTCGTATGCTTTGCGGAGATCCACAAATACGCAGAAGAGCTTCGATCGATGTTCGTACGACTTCTCGACAAGTTGACGGACAACCACACAACCACAACCACGGTGCCGCCGAAACCCGCATTGGGATTCAGGCAGTTCCGCCTCAGCAATACCTTGCAATCGGTTTTGCATGATCCGAGCAGCCAACTTGCCGACAACCTCCAGCAATGCGATCCCTCGCCAATTATCGCAGCGAGAGAGGTCGCCCTTCTTTGGAATCGGTACCAGCAGTGCATCGCGCCAGTCCTGGGGCACGCAACCCCCCGACCAGACAGATTGGAGTAGGTCCAGGAGGAGTGGATGGAGGACAGGCACACCAACCTTCAGCAGCTCCGGCACAATCTGTGACATACCACCAGCTTTGCCATTCTGTAGGTGTCTAATTGCCTGAGTCAGCTCATCCTCCGATGGTGGCAGTGAGAGGGAGTCCTCGACCTCACGCTGAGGGATAAGTTGGAAGACATGCGGATCGTACACACTGCAGACATTCAAGACACCCGAGAAATGCCCATGCCATGTGCCCTGCTGCTCCTGAACAGATTCGCAAAGAACTCCATCGGCATTGCGGATGGATTGGACAGACAGGGGTTGCAAGCCCCCAAAGCAGCGTTGCATGTCGCGAATGGCAGACCAGACAGCTTTGCCACTGAAACGTCCACGGTGCACCACCGCCGCGTTGCCCATCAACCAAGTTGTTTTTGCCTTCCGGATACCAGTACGAGCCCGGCCACGCGCTTCTTTGAACGCCCGGTGATCAGAGTCCCTGCCGCTTCTCAGCCATTGGCTATACAGGGTATTACGAGACTCCAGTAGAGGCTCCAATACAAGGGCATTGT
This sequence comes from Sycon ciliatum, assembly GCF_964019385.1. Lineage (NCBI taxonomy): Eukaryota > Metazoa > Porifera > Calcarea > Leucosolenida > Sycettidae > Sycon > Sycon ciliatum. The sequence goes on along the minus strand of NC_088651.1, from coordinate 20,317,128 downwards.
CACGGAACCAATCTGGCATCCGCCGCTTGTCCCGACCAACCACCTGCTCCGCCGCGTCAACAACAGCCGACTTCACGGTACTCCACTTACAGTCCACAGACGAGGCGCGGTCATACGTGGCTAAACGAGATTCAAGACTAGCACAGTACTCAGCACGTACAGTAGCCACACGCTCAGCCTCCTCTTCACTCATGAATGGCTTCCGATTGAATTGGTGAACAGCAAACTTCCGCGGCCTGGAACGTGCATCATGATGGTACCGTTGCTGCACAACGTCAGGTAGCCGGTATTTCATGCGGACAAGACGGTGGTCTGTGCTACACTCTGCAGTGCGCATCACTTGACAGTCCATGCAACGTTTACGGTGTTGTTGGCGTACGAACACATAATCTATACAATGCCACTTCTGTGATCCAGGGTGTTGCCAGGTGTACATGTGAATGCGTTTCTTGGGAAACAGTGTGTTACATACTGTGAGCTGTTGACACGCCAAGAATGTGAGTAGTCGATGACCAGCATCGTTCACATCACCAACACCATGTGATCCATGCACTCCCTGCCACATCTCTAGTTGCTGTGGGCCAAAACCAACACGAGCGTTGAAATCCCCCAGGACGATGACGTCATCAGCAGAGTTGACATCGCTGAGAGCAGACTGGAACTGAGCAAAGAACTCTTCCTTGTCAGCATGGGGGGATCGAAACGTAGGAGCGTAACATGAAATCACTGACATCCACCCGTGCTCAAATCTCAACCTGGCCGTCACGATGCGCGACGAGACGGGCCTCCACTGGCAGCCTGCACGTTCAAATGCCTGCTTGGCCCTCCGACGCAGAACCAGCGCAACACCCTCGCCACGACGAAAATTTTCGTCAGGTACGGGGCGACCAGAGGCGAGTACAGTCGCATCGCCGATGTTGAAAGAGTCTCTCCCAAACCATTTGGTTTCCTGCAGGCCAGCCACTTCCACGTCAAACCTGGACAGCTCACGGATAACCAAGTCGATCTTTCTGTCCTCCACGACGGGCACAAAATTCAAATTTTCAAAATTCACTCGTCTCTTTGCCGTCTCGACCGGTCCGTCATTGTTGACCAGAGTGCGGACGTTCCAAGATCCAAAGGCCAATGTTCGCAGCCTTCCTCTCCTCCGCCTTCCTGACAGTACTCTCTGAGCTTCGCAGTTTGGAACCATTCGGGGGTCAGCTACACCACCGCGAATGGAGAGACGAGGACGACAACGGTCGTGACAGAAAAGAAACTGCCCTGGCGACCGCGCCGCGGAACCCTCGCCCCAGGAAATTTAGGAACACGCCAGGGGCGACTCTGGTGAACCCAGAGCCACCCCGTGGCCTAAGACTAGTAAGAAGAACGACGGAAAAACTCAGATAAATCGTACACACACACACACACAAACATACACACACCACCACCACATTTGCATTTACATTAACGTACGTGTTCTGACACTGAGTTATCCCAGATGCTACAACTTGTCTTGTCCCCTTAGTTTTACTTCGCTGAAAAATTGTATTTTGGAATTTAATGTGGACCGATGGTAATCTTATCATCACTATCGATGGATAAAGTATTGAGTGATCCAGTAGTGATGATGTAATGTTCATTCTCTGTAGAAAGAAGTATAATATTATAATACTTTAATACTTCCTCCGTATACAAAAACTTCGTGACTTTTTTTCAACGGTGTTTTTGAGCAAGAACCTGCTCAACGAACCGCGCCAAAGGCTGTCATCGACAACGCACATTCATGTTGAGGTAGGTTTGGTTGATCTCGAACAGATTCTCCACGGAAGCCATGCGTGTGAGGATGTTGCCGACAGGAACTCACGAGTCAAATATCAAACAAACTAACACTTACTAGTGTGACTTACTTGCTCGAAACTGACACCGTGACGAAGTGGAGCTCGCGCCGGCCTGGAGCACGGAGTCACGACTCACGCGGCACTCGCTGCCCTGAAACTGGCCAGGCTCGTACTTTCGGTGCGCGGCCCCATACGCAGCGTGAGAAAATAAATCGGTTCCGCTCGCACGGAAAGATGAAACATTTCAGTCGTCGTGCAACCAGCGCAGACTCCGGATCGGAATGTCGACGACCTGGCTTTCTTCGCCTCTCTCCACTACAATCAGACGTCTCCGTTGTGGCCTAGGAGGGGAATCGCAGGGACCTCGTCGCAGCCGTTGTAGAATGCTCGGGAGGATTCTCCTGCCGAGAAAATGCGAAGCGTGTGGATGTGCTTGAGCGACTCGTTTCACGGCATAATGGAGGTCGCGGGTTGGAACGACTGAATATAGTCGACACCGATTCGTACACAGCTCTGGGAATGAAGAGTACGCTAGCCAAAGTCCCGCGTCGGATCATCATTGCAGCTGAAAAGAATCTGAACGAAATGCGAGCGAAGCAGCGACTTTTGGCGATGCGGAGTCAGCGTCGTCAGGTGACAATGACAGGAGCGACGAAGACTCTGAATAAACTCAATCTCATTCGTCTGAGTTGCTCTTTTCTTTGTATATAGCTTGTAAACAGGTTAGACAATGCCACGAGTGTTATTCCAAGTCAAACGGAACAATTCCAGAGCTATGCGCAGCCTTAAAAAAAAAGTCACGAAGTTTTTGTATACGGAGGAAGTACCTACTTAGAAGTTGCGACTTCGGCGATATTAGTGAAGAAGTTGGTTGCTCCAAGCGTCAAGTTCGGCAAGAAGCGTGTGTTCCTCGTTGGAGCAACCAACTTCTTTAATACCTATTGTTTTAATGGTGTGGGTTAGTTTGCTCAAGTGGACGCATGAGTGTGTGTGTGTGTGTTTGTGTGTGTGTGTGTTGACCACTAGCCTGCGGAGCGTGCTGCCTACCGTATTCAACCCGTCCTGTGCATTTGCAGATTTGCATGCTTCTCTCGCGTCATACATACTAGTGTACACGGTACTGCCGTGGACATGGAAATCCGCTCGAATGACGTGGGGCCCTCGCCCCCAGTGCTTACAGAACGTTGCATGCAGTGCACGAGTTGATATGATGCGTAGTCGTGGCTGCATGGCCAGCGCCCTGCGCCGCTTGACGTCCATGGTGTGTGTATGTGGTGTATGTGTGTGTGTGTGTGTGGGGGGGGGGGGGGTGCATGTGTTTGAGTGTATTTGTGTGTTCGTCAGCGTTGCGAGCTATTGATTGGTGTAATCACAGCACAAGTGGCTATGCTTAACATAGCTGTTCGATATCATCGCTTCCGCGATGGGCATGTCTGAGTATGTGTGTGTGTGTGGGGGGGGGGGGGGGGGGGGGTGATGCGTGCGCAGACAGTCGGAGTGAGTTCGATATGTGTGTCTGTGCAAAGGTAACAATCCAAATTCGATTACGTGATAATTTTTAAAACTTCTCACTACATGATTGAGTGACTCTCTGTGGATATGTTTCTGTACTCTCATGCCTGGACCACACCGAATAATCTGCCCAATACGGAATTGTGCAAATAATCCTCAAGCTCGGTGCGAAAATTGCCTGGTGTGGACGGTGTTGTTGCGTGCGGTTTCCGTCAAATTTGTGTGTGTGTGTGTGTGTTTCCTGTGTTTATGTGTTTGTTTGCGTGGTGTGTGTGTGTGTGTGTGTGTGTGTTGGTATTTGTTGGTGTGTGTGTATGAGTGCTTGCAAGGGAGCGTGCATGTCTACCTCTGTGTGTGTGTGTGTCTCTCTCTCTCTCTCTCTCTCTCTCTCTCTCTCTCTCTCTCTCTCTCTCTCTCTCTCTCTCTCTCTCTCTCTCTCTCTCTCTCTCTCTCTCTCTCTCTGTGTCTGTTTCTGACTGTGTCCCCAGATCGGTTCACGCAACCCAATGTGATAGACGGCGAAGCTGTACCCATGGCGAGCACTCGATGTGGTGTAGTTACATTCGTATGCGGTTTAGTCTTGCTCAGCATAGGCATTGTCACCTTTTTTACTGGTCTTGGATTGTTGATAATTCCTCTGGCTGGCGCAGGTGGTGTCACCCTGCTGATAGGCTCCGCACTAACTCTATCTGGCTGTTTGACTGTGAGAAGAAAGCGCCGCGATGCCGAGATACGGGCACGGAGTACGTTGCACCCAGGTAGGCGGCCGCCTGCTGGTCGTCCACCGCCAGCTGCGTCCACCGCCGTGAGAAATAGTAGCACCCCTGTGCCCGGTTCCACTGTATTGTCTATTCAACGTCCAAGCTCACAGCGGTCTTCTGCTAGGCCGCCTACAGTAGCGCATGGCACGCTGAGCTCCGGTGCAAACCCCAACACAGCGATGTCGTTGCCGAGAGTAGAAGATGAGATTACTCCGCCAGGGGCTGACGTTGACACAGTAACTGCCTCCCACGATGTCTCCGGATCCATTGGAGAGGCGGACAATTCAACCTCTCCACCTGGATACAGTGTTCCGGCAGAGAACAATCTGAATGATGCCGTTTCTGAACTCAGACACGTGCCAAGTGACTATCCGCCACAAGACGAGCTGCCGTCTTACGATGAAGTGGTTCTGGAGTCCTTGTACGAAATTGTGAACCGTCTATAAGCGTGCTGCGAGAAACTCGATTTCTCATTGCCCTCGCATATGCCGACCTGCAGACAGATACCCTCTGCACTTACTACGCTCCACGTCAGCAGTGTACATTGGACATCTCCACACCGAAGTAATGCTGTCACACCTCTACTCCCATACTTCTATCAGATCAAAAAGGAGACCAAATGGGAGCGAGATGAGGACCATCGCTAGGCCGGCCGGAAGCAATCTGGTTTGTCCGGTCCGTCATCATCAGACCATCAGGTTGCCTACAAACGCATCTCTCCTAGTGAAGATTTTTATTATTATGTAATCACTTTGATCACTCACAAAGTATGAATACCTACTGTAAGACTAATAATTGAAACCTGCTGGCTGTGGTCCTGTTCGATATACTCGTGTTACGACGGAGGAACCATATCTCGCTGCTGATAAGCCGCCTACGACTCTTGGTCACTGATGGTATCAGTGATGTGTGACGGTCGACAGTCGACCATGCGGTTTGTGCCCGCCTGCCGCATACACACCCACACACCGAAGTGCGTGGGCACGCATGCTCGCGCACGCACACACACATTGAACCTTGAATGTGGCCATTGAACATCGATCATAGCAAAATCTCGTTGCCTTGCACACACATGCGTGTGCATGCACACACATACACGTACACACATACACACACACACACATACACACACACACAAACACACATTTAGCCCTGTGGACACTGGCTAACACTGTACGATGTTATTTGTCAGATATTTTTGCAGAAATTCTGTCTTCTGGAATTATATTCATAGGTGCCTTTTTCCACGTTATAGAGTCTGTCCATCGAAATTATATAGAAATGCTCTATTGTATTTTTTTAGGCTATGAACAAAATTAACTGTGCACTCAATATTCCGTTGCACAAGGTTAGGTAGGTTGAGAAGTTTCAAAATTCCTTGTTTTCTCATTGCGGAACAGTGGTCTTCTTAGCATTTCTATAATGTGCATAAGACAATCCAGTGATAATGATTTCTTCATTATGCTGTTCTGCGATTTTATATGAAATTATACTTGAATATCAAAATGGCCTCATAATGTGGCTTGGTTTTCAAATGTGTGTGTGTGTGTGTGTGTGTGTGTGTGTGTGTGTGTGTGTGTGTGTCAGTGTGTGTGTGTGTGTGTCTGTGTGTGTGTGTGTGTCTGTGCTTGGCCGTTTTATGGCGATGTACTCCGTGTGGTGTAGACCAGGTGTGCATTGGTGGTCGATTCCCATGGCTTCGCCAGTTGTGTGGATTATCTGGCGCAAGTCTTGATCTGTCTCATTCGGATCTTGTTCGCTATCGTTGCTATAACTTATAAGAGAAAATCTGTAGGTGAGGTGCACATCCAGTGCATTTGCAGATTTGCGTGCTTCTCTTGCGACGGGCGTATACATGGTGATGGTGGTAGTGTGAGTGTGTATATGTGTGCATGTGTGTGTGGGTGTGGGTGTTTTTGTGTGCATGCACGTGTGTGTGTGTGTGTGTGTGTGTTGGGGGGGGGGGGGTTGTCTGCGACTGCGTTGGCCCGGGCACGTTGGCCGGATGACCAACAATAGTATGCCGAAGCAGTTCTTGTTTGGATAGCTCTCTGCAACGCATCTTCCCAATGGTCTACGCAAGCGGTAGCATCACTTCATCGTACATGACGATAGCGATAGAGACTTGTGATGTCGAAAATTTTTGACGTTTAGGGCCGGTCACCCATCATCAGAACAATTTACAAGGGCCGATCCCTGCAGGCCCTTTTAATTATAACGAAAGCCAGCGAGAGCGTATGTATGTCCATGTACAAGAAGAAACGAAACACACAATAGCCGTATGAAATTGAGAGTATGAATTCGCATGTACAGTCAGACCTCGCTTAACCACACACATCCGTTTCCAAAACATTATCCTGATAGGCGAGGGAACCAGATAACCCAACACTGGTTATGTTGGCTGCATCACGTACATCTACATGTATGCTGTAAACCTGTAACCAGCTACCGTAGTGACGCACACAAAGCCCCATACGCTTTTGAGTAAGTTTTTGCGCTATTTGCTATTTTTGGCGGGTCGTTTTGTCTCACACATTGGCGCATGCGCTTGAGTTGCTAGTGTACCGGTACCACGCACAATTATGCACACAGTGCAATACCGCAATGCACATTAAGCTAACGTTATGTGAATATGGTGTTTTGTGGGGTCTGTTTGTCGCAGGATGGACTGAATTTAGGTTCACTTATACATGTAAGCCCATGCGCTTATTCGTGAGGGTGCGCTTATGCCCGGGTATAGGCAGATGCTCTTATATGCGCGTCACTACGGTGTTTTCTTCCAGATGGCGAGCGAGGGGTGCCTGTACAATAGACAAGAAGAACTGTGCTGAAAAGTGGGTATGCAAAAGCTCAGCAGATAAAGCACAGGAAGTGTGTACGAAGGTGTACATAGCATAGGGTAAGAAAGTATTTCACTGGACTGGCATCAAGGAAATTTTTAGGGAAGATGCGATTGAGCGTAGGATTTGAAGCTGTAGGACGACTGGCAGGTAGGAATTCAAGATCACTTCAGGTCTACGGAGATAATGTCTCATTTAGTTTGTTGTGCCTAAAATGAAGACCTGTAGCAGGTGTGTGTGGGGGGGGGGGGGAGGGAGGGGGGGAGGGGAGAGGGGGCGGGGTTTTAGTAAGGAATGCTCCAAAAATGAAATATATAATAATTATAATATAAACACGAAGAATACACATCTGGGTTGATACAAGCCCTTATGTGTTTCAACTTCCGTTAGGTGACGTCCCGCATCACATCAGACCGCATTTTTCCAGGTTCTCCATTATTATTGTGCGGGCGGAGAACTCGAACACCTTGCGCACGACGTTGGTGTTTGTGGCACACGTTCGGTGCACGAAGATCTTCCCTGCCTCTCGCTTGGTGCTCGAATCCATGTATAGTTTCTCGATGAAGGACGCGACCGAATCGAACGAGTTTGGGCCCTGGTACTTGGGGAAGTATCGGCTTATTGGTGACTTGCTGACCTTATCCTCCAAGAGATCCGTTTTGTTCAGGAAGAGCAGCAGAGAGACGTTGGCAAGATGCTCGCTGTTAGATATGTATTTGAAGATGGACAGGCTGTCTTTCATGCGGTTCACCGTCTGGTCTTCGGCGAGAAAGGCGTCGTACTCAGACAGCGAAGCGCAGAAGAGCACCGCATTGCAGTTGTCCATGCAATGTACCCATTTCCGCCGCTCCTTTCTCTGACCGCCGACATCGTAGAGGGAGAACTGCGTGTTACGGTGCGTGAACTCCACCTGGATTATTCCCTTGGTCTCCACGCGGATGTGCAGAATGTCGTCGTCTTTCGGAATGTAGTCGGGCTGTTTGTAGATGCTGATGTTGTGCAACAGGTACGCAATGCCATCACTCAGGTTCATCTGCCGTCGCCGCCCATAGCAGCATTGTACACCCTCGTCCTGCCACAGTAGCTCCAGGGCGTCCATATCCTCCCTGGTGAGCCGCTTGACGTCATTCTTTGCCAGTTCCACGACATCAGATGCGATATCCAGATTGGATTCGTGCTCGAAATCAATGTTCAGCTCCACCATATTCGTCACCAGCGTAGCCAGACCTTCTATGATATTTTTATGCATGGCGGGTATCCAAGACCTTCGTTCCTCTTCCGTGAAGCCCGCCGTATGGATGATTCTCATCTGCTTGACAATGGTGCTCTTTCCCGACTCTCCTGCGCCCAGCAGTAGCAGCTTCATGACTTTGTCCTCCGCTAGCTTCCACTGGGCGGTATCTCTGTCGAGCTGCCTGCTGCGCTCTCTGGCAGCCAGCTCCTCCTCAGTGAGGCTCATGCAGCACATATACCTTCCCAACCGAGGCATGGCTTTACTTGGGCCTCACCCTGCCCCGGGCAAGGAGTGACCTAAGTCAAATATTTGGTTTTGCCAGAATTCGAATTGCTGTACATGGAGATACGACTGATCCAGTTAGGTCCCAGCGCCTTTGCCGTCCTCTTGGCGATGCTGGCAGATGCGGCAGAATAGTGGAGAAACACTCAAGTGTGTTTCAAGCTTCAACACGGCTGATTCAACCACTGCACCAAGACAAGTCGTACTAGCAAATGCACTTCTCGTTTGGGCTGTAACTCTCGTCGATTTCACAAGAACGAACGTCTATGTTCACAGTTCTCTCAGTCTCCGTCATCTTGCCTGTGACGCCCGGTCCATGTTCGTCATCTCTACACGTAATAAAATCATTTCGTGCCTAATGCCAACATCTCGACGCAAGTCGAGAAGCATAGTGTTCTGTTCGTTTCAGGGGTACTGTCTTTAGTGTCTAGCATGTTGACCTTTTTGATCTGGCTAAACGAAGGCGCGCGCTTTTCACCTTCCAGATCCGCAGTGCTTTGCAGCACCGCTCGGGCAAGCGCGTGCACCAGAATTCAAACTACGTCAACACCGAACTTGGCCTCTTAGCTAGCTCTTGTCTGTTTCCTACGTCTACCCTGCACTATGACAGAGAGAGAGAGCGAAATAGAACCTAATGTGGCTAGTTTTAGACGAGTTGTGGAATCATCGTACACACAGACCATCCTACGGATCTGCTCACGCCTTCGTCTTTCGCTACAAAGTAAAAATGACTACTACTACTAGTACTAACGCAAACAGCAAAGGCACTACCCCACGCAAGTACTAGTATGTGCAAGCATTATGACGGGCGTACAGTAGTAACTGCTGCGCTCCTGTCATTGATCATGGTTATCATCCCAGGGCATACGGTAAAACGAGCTAATACTAGTAATACAGTCACTCCCTTACTAGTCTTGACTCAATTGTTAGATTTACAGTTAGGTTTAATATGTCATAGTATTGACTTCCATAGCTTTTTCTTGTACTAGTTCATCCATAATTATAAAAAAAGTCAAATATTGACTGCTTAGTTACACCAAAAATCTATGGGAGTGACTGCTTATAACAGTTACATTGTACTTTTTGAAGTACATGTACATGTACATGGACATGTACATGTACATGTATTTGACTCCTTATTAGTAAGTTATCACACATGCTTTGGCTAATAAATATTGACTTCCTACTAGGTCAATAGGGAAATAACCTCATAAAAGACCTCGGCTTCGCCTCGATCTCTTACTCGGTTTGTACATGCTGCATGTACATGTTTGACATCGTATTCAGTCCCTACTAGTAGATCTACTACATACATGTACATGTACACTATAGTCAAGCACAGAATCCGACACAATGAATTATACAGTACATTTGAAGAGTGTGTGTGTGCGGTGCATTCTCAGCCCCGTAGCCCTGGCCCCTGGTAGGGTCCGGCGGATTCTGCCGGCAGAAAAATTGGCAGAATTCGGTACCTTTTTTGGTAGGTTTCATGCATGTTTGGTATGTGGATAAAAAATGGAGCAGAATTCGAGGAATTGCCCGCCATAAGGTTTGTATGGTTCTGCCAATTTCACTGCTTTTTCACTGCAGAATCTGCCACCTTTTCGAGCAGAACCCGCCGGTCCCTAGCCCCTTGGCGCGAATTTTTTAGGTCAGATTCAGAGGTAGAAACATTTCTCTGGCCTCATCTTATATAGCTGAAGTAACTGTACCGGTAACTGTTACTTGTAACTTTTACTAGTATAGTGAACTTCGCTAATAACGACTGCGGATATAACGACAATTCGCGAATAACGACAGAATTTCCATGCCCAGAGAAAAGTCCCATCCCACTTTAATACAAAATGAGACTTCGGGTATAACGACACTTCGCGAATAAGGACACCTTTTTGATGCCCCGCCGAGTGTCGTTATAAGCGAAGTTGACTGTACATGTACTTAGTAGCAGATACTTAGTACAGTTACATGCACAATGTACATGCGTACCCGTTGACCATACACCTCTTCCCATTAACCACTCGCCTATTGAGTAGTGTACATTGTACATATCAGCAGTAGACCGATTATTATTATTTTGTCAGTTTTTGAATACTGATATGATGTCCGTGTTGGAAACTGCACTGGTATAATCTACTGTACAAGTACAAATTTTCGTTTGGAATTAACTTCCGCTATAACTATTCGTTAGGGGGCAAGAAATAACTAAAGTTTGTACCAAATTAATGCTTTTTTTCTGAACGTTCGGGGGGCAGACTAGACCTCGACCAAAAACGAAATTTAGGTACGTAGCAAGCCTGCAGGCGGAGTGATCTAACGAAAGATATCGTGAACGAAAATTTGTACTTTCATGTACATGTACATGTTTACAGTACTCAGTCAGAGTACAGCACTGACTGTACCCAGCCGCCAGCGACTAGCGAGTAGCCCTTTCCAAAAGGTGCTGGCCCATTTTTTCGCCCTTTTTGGAAAAGCCCGTTTCTTTCGCCCTTTATTGTGTTTTTTGGTGAATATCGCCCTTTTTGAGCTTTTTTAGCTGAAAAAGTGCTAAAATCTGTTTGCTCAAGCATGCGATCACAGTTTACGAGTGCTCGATGGGCCTTGGCACGCCGCTTTCTTGGGAGGCAACAACTTGGTGAAGCTTGTACCCGGTACACCATGCTGTAAAAAGTGGGTTTTTTTTACTTTACTTCCTGTTTTGCCTTTCGTGGACCCATAATTGGCAGAGTGCGTATTCATTCCTCAGCTTGGGTTCATATCTGAACATGTATCATAGCTATGCTTCACTGAAAAAAGCACTTTTTGCCTGTTTTCACTTAAAAAAGAGCACTTTTTCAGGATATTTGGAGGGACGCGAAAAGCCCTAAGTGCGAATTAAAAGAGCACCTTTGGGAAAGGGCTACTAGCGAGTGATGCTGGACCTTTTTTTTTAGCAGTGCTAGCCGACCACAGTACTACTGTAGTACTAGTTACCATGGTTACATGATTGTGCATACATGTAATTGTTAGATTGACAGCATGAAACAAGGTGGAGGACATTGTGTTCGGAAACAGTGACCTTACTACAACCTTTCGCGGTTGGCAAAGCCCCGGTCCCTGCGGACCATTTGAACCATATGGGTATCGCACCCGGTTCTGACCCTCATTATGCTAGGGGGTTAGGAGACTACTCCTGATGGCGTCTTGTTTTCTTCGCTCTTTTCTTTAACTTGTATAAAGATTTCTTTTACATTTTCTTTTTTCTTCCAACTTCTGCCCATGGCGTCCTTCTCTCAGCTCGTCAACTGTCAACAGTTTTGTTGTCATAACCATGACACTGTCGCGAGAAGGTGCTCTCTGTAGACGGGGTTGGTGATGTCCCGACGTGGCCATGGGTAGGCCTTCACCACGTCGCAACACCCCGGCTACACGTTGGTTACCTCCACTCGTTAACCTGCCTGCTGTTGATGCTGCCACGCAAACTAGTACTGGTCAAGAAAACTTGAATTTCATCTACAAAGGTTTTTAACCAGTGTTAGGTTATAATAATTATTATTATCATGAGTGTACATGTACATGTACATGTAGGTACTACTAGTACAGTACTACTACTAGGTCAACCACTGCTATGGTTACGTCATTCAACGTCACAAGTCTAGTGCCTGAGCTCTGTGAGCTGCGCATTACAACCACCGGTGCACATGCGGTGAAAGCTAGGGAGGGCTCGAAATTGCTTGTGCATATTTTAGCATAAAATTATGTTGGTCCTTTTGAACCAATGTCCCACAAAGTAACAAATGTAGCATACTTTGATAGGGAGCAAAGAAATCGCATATCAGTTGCATTTTATGAACTGTGGTGGTGTTTGTGTATGACCTTTGTACTTTGTAGGTGCTACTGCAGGGATCGAACTTAATCGAAGTACTGCTGCACACCGCACTGAATCTTGTAGGGTTGCGACGTGACAAGCAAGCATAATAATATTATGGTTCTGCTTTTGGGTGATTTCGAAGGATATTCTGCAACAAGTGACCAATACGCGAAGAGCATGATATGCGATATTTTTTGGCATACATCATATATTTGGGCTGTGACTGCACAAGCAGCACGCGCGGATGGCTAGGCTTTGGTGAATACCGGTAATGCTCCAAACAATACAGTCACAACACAAGTACATGTCCTCGACTCGGTCACACTACATTGCAGGGCATACATGCTGTAGACTAGATTAGCGCGGAGGAGTGGGAGGGGGCAAAAAATGCGGAATTTTAGACACTCGAGAAACCCGGATAAAGAGTGCATTGTGTTGCTCTGTAAAGTAAATTACAGAACGAAAGTCGATGCGCCAACATGTCTGTTTTTCTGTTAGTCAGGTTGCTTTGTTGTCAACAAGAAATCGAGATAATACGAAAGAGGAATATGATCGGAGACCAAGAGTTAAGACAGGTCATAATAGTTACATGTACTTCGAAGTATGACTCGTGTACTTTGAAAACGATCGCAAGACGCAATTATTTACACAAAACGGAATATTGCCCTCGGTGGGGCACTGGAAGTTGGAAGTTTTCAAAATGCAACAGTGAAAGAAGTATACCTGAACATGTACATGTACGTGTACGTGTAATGGTAATCCAAAGAGATGCCTGCTTGGTGCATGGTGTGTGTAGAGGTACATGTATGTGTGTGTGTGTTTGTGTGTGTGTGTGTGTATGTGTATGTGTGTGTGTTTGTGTGTGTGTGTATGTGTATGTGTGTGTGTGTGCAACAATCATTTATACATTGAACTACGCAAGGCAATGATTGGTACAAAAGCTGCTGATCGTGTTAAAACTGACTCAAACATTCGAGGTACTTGTCCCATATGAAAAATCCATCGAGCTCTACTTGTCAACAGATTTCCATTCGTATTCAGCAGACATTCTCCACTTTGCCTTGGTCTGTTTAGCTTTCCTTTCCGCCCTTGGACCCAGACTGTACCGCCTGTCGTTAGATCGTAGGATTACTTTAGGGTCGTCCCATGAGGGGCTGTCAGGGACGGGCCAAGAACGCTGGGATGTCCACGGAAACGACTTGGCTCGCATTCGATATACCAGAGCAGCGAGTTCTTCGTCTGTACTCAAATCACCTAGATCCACCGATTTGCCTTTCCGATTTCTTTTTGTTGACAAAGAGTGGGTGTTACGCCGTCCAAAGGTGTCACGTTCGTCGACAACGTCACTAAACCCAACCGTTCGTTCCGAAACACCCTGAACCGATCCAGGGTCGAATTCTTCGGTTTCTTCTTCTCCAGTGTCTTCAACAATACCTGAAGGATCCAGCAACCCCTCATCAGGTCGTAGATCTTCTCCGACGACCTGTTCGTCATCAAGAGCTTGATCATCAGCAAGATTGGGATAATCAGCACTCATAACACTTTCCCGTCTGCTTTGTACTGAAGTATTGAACTCGGACGACTCATCACGACCCCGGGCCGACAACTGCGTCCTTCGGCGGTGATCCAGGGTGGAGAGGGAACGTTGCCAATTCCTTTGGGCCTGCGTTTTCGGCTTATTAACTTTCGAACCCTGCTGCCGCGCTCTGGATTCTTCAGGTTCCGAGGATGAGGGAATTTCCACGTGAACGTTGCGTAATCGCCAGGATCTGGAGAGTAGCGCTATGCCACAGGACAGTACCAGCAGGCCGAGAAAGGTAGCAGTACCACCACAGCAGGAGATCAATACTCCACACGTGCACGTTCCATAGCCTAGCACAATCCTTTCCGTGTTCTCGCTCAGACCAGAGTTCCAGTCATACGGGTTTTCCTGTAAAAGGAAAGAAATAAAGAATGAAATGAATAGCTTGTCGCGATTTGACACTTTCCTACAAATTATAACCGAGGTCGGTACAACTATCTGGAACACATTGTTTTCTTGTCATGATTTTAGAATCCTTAACGTTCTGCAATTCTCAACATGGGAGCGTGGCATAGACTGACATCGAGAATTTCGTTTCAAACTCCCTATTACATAATACGATTTCCCAACCTGAAAAACTTGACAAGATTAAGCTAGTGCCCACAGGTCATGTAGACTATTCTGCAAAGATGCAGACATACGAGAAAGGTTCGCAGAAAAACGTGAACACATACACTAAACTGTCCATCCTCCGGAGGCGGTTCGAATGGGTACCAGCTGCCAAGCGCTTGGTAGAGAAACGGACTCAACCAGTTCCGTAGGTAGACTATCCACTGACGCAAGACTATCTCCAACATGAGCGGCGTGTAGTCCACGAAGAAAAGTACCACAGTCTCGCACAACTGATCAAGCACACACACACACACCAATACACACAAGCACACACACACACCAATACACACCCACACACACACACACCAATACACACACACACACACACACACATCAATAGTACACACCCACACACACACCAATACACACAAGCACACACACACCAATACACACCCACACACACACCAATACACACCCACACACACACCAATACACACCCACACACACACCAATACACACCCACACACACGTTCACAGACGCTTGCGCGCACGTGCACGCATGCAAGAAAAAAACACATGAACACAACGTACACACACAGACAGAGTCAAGAACGCAATGGACATAACCAGTGCTTGGACTACAACATAATTCTGACTTGCTACATGTATAAAAATTGGTTGTGAGCAACACTGGCTCACACTCAAATCACTGCTTTTCACCAGAAAAATATTTTATTTCAACGTTTCGGTCATGAAATAATCATCATTCCTGATGATGGTTATTTCATGACCGAAACGTTGAAATAAAATATTTTTCTGGTGAAAAGCAGTGATTTGAGTGTGAGCCAGTGTTGCTCAAAACCAATTTTTCACTTATGAAGCTGCGTGATGCGTCCTACAAGATTTTAAATTGCTACATGTATGGTCCTAGAACTCTGCCCTGCGTGCTGCTGGAGAACTTTCTTGTGACCTACTTCTTGGTCGCTGAATTACAACCCTCGCCTTGTTTCTAAGGCCACTGTTATAAAAATGACACAACGTCGCTGCATCCTTGCAAATGCTGCAGGTATGGTTTCTGGCATGACGATGACTGGGTTCCACTTAACACGAAGCGAAAGTACGAATGTCTTTTGACTCGCTCTCCTATTTTCATCGCAAGGTCGTGAAGTGGATGTGGACTCTCTGCTCCGCTGTCTTACCTTTAGTATTGGCTTACTGCGTAGAAACTCGCCGAGTTCAAACACACGTTGGTTGAAGACTTGCCGTGACCCTAGCGGACTCCGGAACATTTCCACTGGTAGGCATAGAACCCGGAGCGTGAATCGCAGGCACATCCATGGTATGTACACAGCAAGATAGATCGCCAGGAACTGCAGCGCACAATAATGACACAGGAATTGTTGCATCAGAGTCCCTTGATTGACTTCTTACTATGAAGCCACGGAGAATTCTAAGATTCTTGGGTGGACATAAAGGGAACGAAACCAAAAACAAATTAAGTTTAATAACAGCAATCAATAAGACAAACTGAATTGACATTGTGTATACTTTATTCTCTCTGTCTGTTTTATTCATGCAATGTAAAACGGTGGAGACAATGTGCCATAAAGCGATGAAAATACAATTTTACTGTCTCCACTGTTTTACATTGCATGAATGAAGTACACACACATGTCGATTCAGCTTGTCTAATTTATTGCGGTTTAATTGTTGTCACCTCGTCGTTTAGAAGAAGTAGCGACGACCCGGCCATTATGGAATCCAATACACCACACCACCACATTGCGCTCTTGGCCGATCCAAACTCTGCACTCACATCACCATCACCACAGCGAGGACAATTCCGGTATATAGATTGGTATTGACAATGACTCTCCAGACAGCTGTTTCGCTCCTCCTGAGCTCATCAGTGGAGGCATAATGATGTTGAATGAAAGAGTAATAAGAATAGACTGATCGTTATAGGGCTAAAATTGGCGCAATTGCGCTCATTCTGCATAGAAACGTGGCATACCCTAAGCTACAAAAGTGATAACAAGGTCAAGTTTGTTTGTTTGTTTGTTTTTATTATTTCAGTTCGTTGCCTCAACAGTACAAAGTACAAATATCAAGAGGGACGAACGAAAAGAGAAAATAAAACAGAGCAGAGAGGAAGATGCAACTGAAAGGAAAGAAAAACGGACAGAAACGGAGAAGGAATGTGGACTGGGCGGACTCATGAACCATTACTAGAGAGAAACGGAGAAGGAATGTGGACTGGGCGGATAACGACACGCGCTCATGACTGGGACAGGAACATGTAGCATGTGTGAAAAAAAGAAAAAAATCGACGGGGCGCAAAAAACAGCGGTCAGTCTAACACTCGCCGTTTGTTTAAATTTAGTTTACTATACATGTGCGTTGTAAGTCTATCCTGGGCTCTCCATCCCCATATGCATGCCAGTGAGTACATGTACTGCGAGTTCTCACATCAGGCCTTCCACATATGGGCTCATCCTAATTTCTATTTCTAAAATTGTACAGTTCTGTAAGTAATCAGATGGTGAGCCAAGGAAAATATTAAATTGAATTATCACGAATATCCCTTGTACCTTTTAAGGTGGAAGGCCGTTGGCTAGAACTATCGAGCAGTGTTCAAGCTTACTTGCTTTCCGTGGAATGTGTCAGCACCCCTTGTCAGTCTGGTACTACTTTGTGAAAGTTGGACTGTTCACAACCTGGTTTGGTTGGTGGACTCTAACGCATTAATTGTGCCCCACAGTGTTCTACTTGTTTCTATAGTTCCGCTTCGTCATATTACAGCTAATCATTAATGAATAAAGTGTACACAAATGTCGATTCAGCTTGTCCTATTGATTGCGGTTATCAAATTATTGTCTCCTCGCCATTTGTTTAATCATTTATGTGAAAAGTTAAAGGACGAGGTATGGCTGTCCACCAACGTAACCAGATCATGCTTGTGCTCGTCTTCGTTGCGCTTTCCTCTTGGATCTTTCCACGTTGGAAGGTTGTTGGTTTACGCCTCGTAGAAGTGTAAGAATTAGGTGGCAGGTTGGGCAATGTCTCCGTACTCCTCTTCGGCTTTGTGCCTTCTTGTTGGACTCGCTGTGCCAGTTTCTGTTGTGTGCCTTCTTGTCGCACTCGCTGACTGGATTATGATCTCGTTACGTTTGTGGACAGTTAGTCGTAACTCGAACCAAACGGCCTTCTCTTTTATCCATTTTTTCATCGGATCCCCATCCGATTTCCACAATTCCTTTACATACATTTTATTGTGCTTAGTTATCTAAATTTATTTTAGAACACCGAGGCTCCACTAGTACATGAAGTTAAAATAGAACCGAAGGGCGTATTATACTGATGGGTTTTGGGGGCCAGAAACCCAGAAGAGTTGAGATGGGATGTAATGGTGGTGGTTGTAGTGTGTTTGTGTGTTTGTGTGTGTGTGTGTTTGGCGGGGGGATAGTGTATGTGTTTGTGCTGGTAGGTGGTATGTTATAGAACGAAACAGTGGGCAAAGCCGGCAGTCTTCGAAGTGATTCCAATGGTGCTCGCTAAGCTGGCTGTGTCCAATGTTTGCTCCTAGCATGTAGTACGGTCTATCACATGCTCATATTATCGTATCTAACAGTATCAATCATCTCAATGCAGACCATAACGAAGCTTACCGGTATACATAGTATTTCGCACAGTGTGGAGCTGAGAAAATTGTTCAGGAAATGCGAGATGTGTGTCCAGATGCTGCCGAGGACCACATTCACTACAAACTGGTGCAGAATAATTTCCACTATAAGGAAACAGGTGACGTTCGTCCAAAACACGGCGATGCCGATCCCTTGCTACATACATGTACATGTACATATAGACACAAATGCAACAAGTATTTAACAGACCAAAAAACTGTAAAACACATGATCGTACTGTTAGAGCATTGGTGGCCAAACAAGTGTGTTGTAAGAGCATTGGTGGCCATACACGTGTGGTCTGAGAGCATTGGTGGCCAAACAAGTTTGTTCCTGGTTGGAGTCCTCGTTGTGAGGGTCAAATTTGCTCTAAACTCTTCCCTCTTTTTAAACTCTCTCATCCTTATTGAAATGTATGCTCGAAACTAAAATAATACTCCAGCCTACTGCGGACAATGTCCGTAGAATGGGTTTATTGCTGCACACTGAAGTATGAATATTAGGATCAGAAGTAATAATGATGAAGAGAGGTGAGTAGCAGCATTCGGCCTTGTCCAGATTCTTATCAACCACCATACCACACCGCTGCGCTCTCCGGCCGACCTCAATACGTTCACTATCTGTTAGCCGTTCTACATTATCAACCTTCACTGACGAGATCCTGATGATCGAAACAGCTACTCTCTGAAGGAGCAGAGTACCAACTGAAGTGTCGTTTTGCTAATGGTGTGCTGTGGCAACGTGTTGAGGTCGGCCGAAGAGCGCAGTGGTGTGGTGTGGTGGTTGATAAGAAGTATTATCTGGGATAAAGGTGCTCATTTCTGCTGCCGATGAGTCTTGTCAGGGTTCTACTGTATTACAAGGAACGTAAGTCATGTAAAGAGTGACGTCACAGTCCAGTGCCGGTGGAAATGGCTGGTTGTCAGAGACAAGCCTACTTTTCACAAAAACACTACTCACTTGCTTACCGTTACAATTGGAGGGAGAAACTGCGAGCATAGATATAGCAATCTTCTCATAGGGAAAACAATTGGAAAGACAGCATCTCCCAAGACGTATTCCATCCTTAACGCTTACCTAACGGCCAAAACGCTTGAACGATCATAACCGCAACAGAAGTTGTGCCCTCTGCCTTCCAGTATGACTTTTATTTTCTGGATCTCCGGCGTAAATTAAGACGGAGCTGGGATTTTCACCACAATAAATGGATCGCTAAGATCAGCAGTGAGGGTTCACAAATACCGTGCTGATTTCATTATTGTAGCGGGTTAGCGTTTGTATGAAATTGGAATTGAACGCGTGGTCTTTATCAATCTCCCGAAATCGTGCTGTGTTCTACGCCCACTGTTGAAGAATTGCGCGTCGTGCTTTGTAGGTGGAAGCTTGCGTTTATCCTGTCCACCCGGGATGGCATTATCGCCCAGAGCATGGTAGAAGTTGGATTTCTCGCCGGCCGAGCGCATCGAGATAGGCGAGAAATGATTTCTCGCGTAATATTTTCAGTTGCAAATATGGCATATGGTGTGTTCTCTATGGTCGCTTCTTTTCCTGACTTCTCCAGTCAGTTTTTTAGTCTCACCAGTGTCCCTGCCCTGCCACCCTTCATCTCTGTGCATATTATCATTGATTTTTTATCACTTTTTGCCGTGATGTGCTTGCCATGCCTACATGATGCCTAATCGTCATTGGGGATATACACCCGGTTTTTTCCCTCACAACTGCGTCCGTCGGCGCGAGGGTTTCTTCCCGGCTGGCAAGGTCGAGACAAATTAATCTGACGGTCCCAAGTGGTTCTGTATCATGGGCATTCATGGCCTATTTCTGGTATCCAATGGCACGCCTATTCTATCTGAGACACTCTGTTCTCAGTCCTTGCTTCCATACCTCACTGGTTATCGCCGAAATTGCAACCACTATTTCGTACTGTTGTGCCCACGGGCTTGCGACTAGCTGGTTTGGACGTGACAGCTTTGTGAAGGACCGAGGGTCCGCTACGTCTGTTCTCACCGTCCAGGAGCGACACTGACTCACGCTGCTATCTGGTGTTCACGAGGTGTTGGTCGCGTCTCTTGCCAATAATCACCGTATACCAATGAAAACTAATGGAAGCAAACACAAGGCTTATTGTAGCTCTGTAGTGGCCATTGCGGATCAATAGTAGTAACCAAATTTCAGAACCCAGAGTGAACTTGACGTGCACTCCAAAACCTTTCCGGTTTGGAGCCATGTCTGTGACACCCATATTTGAGGGCAACTTGGGGGCAACGGGCCAACACAAACGAGTGCCTCAGTTCGATTAACTCTGGTCTCAGAGCAAACTTCAACATGCCAGTTTCCTTCCACAATCAAAATAATTTTCACATGAACAATCCACGCTGGTGATTCATTTGGGTCTACTTGTACACACAATTTTTCTGTCAAACCCTTCCTATTTGAAACCGTCTCCTCTATACCCTTGATTGCCATTTTAGGCGCGTTCGTCATGGTTCACGGCCATAGGCTTATTGTAGTTTGCCCGCAAAAGTGGCGATAGACTACTAGTAACATCTGTCATTCAGTGATGAAGGACTGAGTACAGAGGGTGCTTCACTGGATAATGACGTTCAGCAGTGATACGCACTAACCCCGTTGGTTGTGACAGGTTCAGCGCTCGGCGCCGTGACTGCAAGATAGATCGGCCTGCTCTGAAACCACTCTGCGTCGGAGACAAGTACTCACCGACTTTCGACGATATTCTTCGCAATGTAACGATGGAAAGCGTTTTGCGTAATGATGTAAGGAGGACAATAGGGCGCAGATATCCAGGTGGTCCAACCGTCTTTCCTGGTTTCTGCAACGGTACCAGTGTGCCGCATCCCACGTCAAGGTGCTGGTGAGTTGTAAACATGCTGTTGAACAGACAGGCAATGTGAGGTGCTAGGTTTTCTCTTCCATATTTCAAGAGTTCGCCTGAGACTCCATCTGGGCCAGGGGACCTTCCATTATTCAGTTTTTTCAGCGCATTGGATATAGTGACCATATATAGAGCTGTGACCATATAATAAGAGACGTGACCATATACCGAGTGTAACATATATACTCCTCTCCAGGCCAAACCATCACCAGGGATACAAACTTACAGATGACCTTTGTTCCCAGCTCGACAAACTCACTCATGGAGTTGTGCTAAACAGATATTGAGAGCCAGTATAGCTTTTCCCAACGCTGTCACCTCCAACAACTAGCCGCGTGAAGGACAACAATACGAACTTAGAAGTTGTGACTTCGGCGGTAATAGTCATGAAGTTGATTTTTCCAACTAGGAACACACGCGTCTTGCTGCACTTGACACTGGACTGACTCAAGACTGCCATCCGGAGTACACGAGGAGCACGTCGCACCTCTGACTCACGCTGTACCTAGGACTTCAGGAGGTGTTTGTCGCGCTGGAAACAAAGCGCCTCTGTACGTTTGTATCCCTGGTTATGGCTTGGCCTGGAGAGCAGTACATAAGTAGTACTTTTCAGGCAAAATCAGCCTACTCAAGCTCAACTGATGAGGGGTGAATTCCCCGATACACTGTATATTGAGCAGGAAGTGGTGCTTTCCTGCATGTTTTCCGAGTGGAAGGTGCGACGTGCTCCTCGTGTGCTCCGGTTGGCAGTCGTGAGTCAGTCAAGTGTCAAGTTTGGCAAGAAGCGTGTGTTCCTAGTTGGAACAATCAACTTCATGACTATTATCGCTTTAGTCGCAACTTCTAAGTTCTTAGTATTCATAACTGTATGGGATAGATTACAGTGTATTCACTGGGTATAACATAATATGGATATGAAGAACTCCCGTTATAACGACCAAATATCATCGGCCCCTTGGTGTCCTGACAGTTCACAGAAACCCAGTTCACAGAACGACAGTTCACTGAATGACATTAATTTTCACAGACTATCTTTTTGACAGACAGTCCATTTAACAGGATACCCAATTCACAGAAAGACAGTTCACAGAGCACTGTTTTCATCGACAGCCCATTTCACCGAATTTGATCAGGCATGCACTCAAATGCATTGTTTCGAAAGAAAGCAAAATATGAAGAATATGAGAGTATGCACGTGTGACACGGAAGAAGAGTCTCTTGGTGGTCGCTGCTCGACGGACTGTAGCAGAGCCCTCAGCCGTTGATCACATTGCTGATGATGCCCAGATAATTAGCACAAGATGATTGTTCTACCACGGTGCCGCAGAACCCCAACTGACGGGATGCCTGCACAGTGGGCATCAGCAAAACAAGAAACTGAGTCTTTGCCGGGTTCAATTTGAGTTCCCTGGAGTGCAGAAACTCGCTGACTGAGTGCAAGTCTTTCTCAGGCTTTTCAATAGCCCGCAACATAGACATTTGTATCATCGGCATAGAGTTGGCTGGTGGAGAAAGCCAAGCATGTTGGAAGAGAGCGTGCATGGAGAACCAGGCACGTGTACGTTGTCACCTCTGGCGTGGATATTATTGTTGGTCACGCTGAAACTTACCCGTCCTGCCGAGGATAGCCCTTTCACAAAGGTGCTCTTTCAATTCGCACTTAGGCTGTTAGCACACTGCGTTTGTTTGAGTCGCGTTTGCGTCTGCGTTTGCGTTTGAGACTGGAAAACGCAAGACGTGATATCATACTATACTTGTGATTTTCAGCGTTTGCGTCAAAATCTGTGCTCGCGGGAAAATACAAAATGTGGGAATCGATGTCCAGGTGGCCGTGGATGTTGATTATTTTATCAAAAAAGTATTCTTTCTTGACCAAAGAGTGGTATCTTTCACGGTTCGCGTGAGACTCGGCCGAAGGCCCAGTTTTCCGCATCCGCACGAACGCCACCACCCTCTTGGATCAAGGCGCAGATGCAGCTCCTAAGCGGTGGGAGGTGAGTAGATCAGACCCACCACAAAGTGGTCAAAGACCGAAATCCCATTCACTGCATCCATGTTTCCCTCGTGCCAGGCCACGAGTTCCCAATTAACTGTGGGTCGCAGCACGGCTGGAAAAAATCCTTCCGCTTCCAAGCAGGACTTGAACCTGGTACCCTCTGTTTCTCAATCATGGTCTTAGACCATCCCACTATGCCTGCCTGCTAAAGAGTGGTATACTTGATAAAATTTAATAATGAAATATGTAAATAGGCGTCGAGGCGACAATAGTTTTAGAATTGCGATCAACAGAACGAGCTGAACCGACATTTGACAAAGGCTTTTATTGTATTCAAACAACGAGTTCGCAGTTTTTCCTGTTATTACCTTAGTGTTAAGATTATCATTTTCATAGGTGTTGTTTCTTCTCGCTCCATTTCTCTTTATTTGTATCTTTCTGGATTGTTTTTCATTAGTACAACGTAGCTTCCTGAGGAGTCTTGTGCGAAAACTAGTTCGAAGTACGATTTTTTGTTCATCATTTTCTCCATATCACATTAATTTTTTTCTTTCTTCCATGTTCTTCGATGCATTCGTATCCACTCGTTTTTTGAATACAATAAAAGCCTTTGTCAAATGTCGGTTCAGCTCGTTCTGTTGATCGCAATTCTAAAATTTAATAATGATAGAAATATTTACGATACTTCTCCAGACGTTTCGTTGTTCTGAACAACATCGCCAGTGGATAAAGAATGGAGGGCTTTGGGTGGTGGCACGGGTTAATAGGGAGTGATGGTGGTGAGATGAGGTGAAAAGGTGAAGGTGGGAAATACATGTATCTAAGTTAATGGTGAAGGTTAGGTGCGGGTCGATACAGGTGGGAAGGCGTACACCCTTCGGGGAGAAGTGTAGGTTGGTAGAAGGTGTTGGTGTGCGTAGATGGTGGAGTGGCGTAATGGAAGTGTCGGGTTGATAAATGTAAGGGAGAGTCTAGGTAGGGTGTGGATCAGCAATAGGTGTTGGTGTATGTGGTGGGTAGAATTGGCAAGGGGTGTGTGTGTGTGTGTGTGTGTGTGTGTGTGTGTGTGTGTGTGTGTGTGTGATACATGTATTTCCCACCTTCACCTTCTCACCTTATCTCACCACCATCACTCCCTATTAACCCGTGCCACCAGCCAAAGCCCTCCATTCTTTATCCACTGACGATGTTGTTCAGAACAACGAAACGTCTGGAGAAGTATCGTAAATATTTCTATCGTTATTAAGTTTTATCAAATATACCACCACCCTTTGGTCTAGAAAGAATACTTTTTTGATATTACAATGAGAGTGGATAATCAACGGCTTGTCCACCAACTCTTTTTTTATTAATTATTTTCCTGAGACCGAGAAGTGTTCTGTTTCTGCTCCTATGTCCTTTGTCAGTGGTGCTGGGGGAATGGGAGTCGATGGGAAGACTGCAGCCGTTGCGTTGCCTGTGTTGAGGCACATCGTCCAGCTAGGCTAGCCGTCGCCAACTAGTCAGCGCAACCTCAGCCACGAGCTCGCATCAGCTACATGCCTCGCGAATCCAAAGTCAATCAATCAGTACAATGTCATGTAGAAGAAGTACCCTCGCCGGCCTCAGCAACTAGATGGAAATGAAGATTTGAAAACACACTTGAGAATCACTTGAAAACACTCAAAAACAGTGCAGGGAGTGCTGCGATAAAGAAAGTCCTATCTGCGTTTACGCGATTCGGTTTTGACTACCCCCCTCCCACCCCCTTGTTTGCGTCTGCGTCTGCGCGTCTGGAAACCGACGCGCTCGCGATAACGTCACGTGATGGCATTTCCTAGGCGACCGTCAAAAACCGAAGAAAACGCAGACGCAAACGCGACTTTTGAACGCAGTGCGATAAGGGCCTAAGGGCGCGCTCACACTGCGACCAAAACCAGCGTCCATGCGGCCATGCGGCCAAGTTGCATGGTCAACGGCATGAACTTGACCAAAATGTAGCGGCCACGTTTCAAATCGTGACCGCGACCTCCGGAGGGGGGTGCCACGACTTGGCGGCAACATGATCGTAGACGTGAAGCGTATTTGTGTACAACCTGGCCTGAAGTATGTTCAATTTCTCAAATTCCGGTGTGTTGATTCATGAAAATCGGCGGTTGTCGATGTCACCTCGACATTTGCACATTTTTAAAATTTTGTAGTTGTGGTCCTGCACGCACGCACCGCATATGCATTCTTTGCCCTTTTTGGACGATGTCGATTTTGTTTTTGTTTATGTAGTTGCTTCGTTGTGATCGGGTCAGTCACCAATTTCTACAGTGTACTCGTTCAATACGATGGCAGCTTGGTCTGGCTTTTCGATTTCGGAAATCATCTTTCTCTACTTTTCTGCGATGATGGAATGCCATACCTCGAGACATTTCAGTTACATATCATCGGAAAATACAGTTCTCATCTCGGCAACAGACGAAAGAAACCACTACCGGAATTTCCACTGCACTGGCACTTGCTCAGCTTTTGTACCAATCATTGGCTTGCGTAGTTCAATGTATACTGATTGACTATCGCACACATACACACACACACACACACACACACACACACACACACACACACACACACACACACACACACATACACACACACACACGTACACACACACATACACACACAAATTAGTGAGGAGGATGGGGAGGGGCGAAAGGTTCATGTGAGCTAGACTGCGGAATGTTGACATTCAAGAAACAAGGAGGAAGAGTGGATAAGTGTTGGATTGTGTTGCTGTATAAAGTTAGTTACAGAAAGAAAGTCGATGCGCCAACATGTCTGGGTTTTTTATTGGTCAGGTTGCTTTTTTTGTCAACCATAAAGGACATCGGGATAAAACGAAAGAGGAACATGATCAGAGGCCAAGAGTCAAGACAGGTCATAATAGTTATGACACGTTCACATTGACACGATCGCAAGACGCAACTATTTACACAGAATGGAATATTGCCCCCCCCCCCCTGGTGTGCACTGGAAGTTGGGAGTTTTCAAAATGCAACAGGGTAAGGCGTATACTAGTCTTGTACATTTAGTTGTAGTACGAACAGATGTTTGCTTGGTGCATTATGTGTGTGCGTGCGTGAGTGTGTGCATGCATGCGTGTGTGTATGTGTATGTATATGTGTGCGACAGTCAATCATTATACATTGAACTGCGCAAGGCAATGATTGGTACAAAAGCTGCTGACCGTGTTAACAGACTCAAACATTCGGACTTATTCTCCCGCTTGAAACATCCATCGAGCTCTACTTGTCAACAGATATCCATCTGTGGTCAGCAGTCATTTTCCACTTCGCCGTGGCCTCTTTATCTTTCTTTACCTTTTGACGCAGACTTTTCCGTCTTTCGTTAGATCGTTGGTTTACTGTTGGTTCGTCCCATGAGCGGCTGTCAGGGACGGGCAAAGACCTCCGGGTTGACCATGGAGACGTCCTTTTTGGCCATCGAAATTCTGGGAGAGGGAATTCTCTGTCCGTACTCAAATCAGGTCCATGTGGGTCCAGCGATTTCCTTTCCGAAACCTGCTGCCGCGCTTTGGATTCTTCATGTTCCGAAGATGAGGGAATTGTCACGTGAACGTTGAGTAATCGCCAGGATCTGAAGAGTGTCGCTAAGCCACTGGACATTACCAGCAGACCGATAAAGATGGCAGCACCACCCCAGCAGCAGATCACTAATCCACACAGGCACGTCACATAGCCTCCCACAATCATTTCCGTGTAATTGCTCTCATCCGAGATCCGGTCATGCGGGTTTTCCTGTAAATCGATAAATAGGGAATGAAATCAATAATATCAAGAATACAGAACAGAACAACAAGGACAATCAAGGCTTGTTTTCTGCAACTTCAAGTTTCATGCTCTCGCAATCATCAGGCAACATTAAGGGGGCACATCACCCAAAAATTCGCTGAAAAATCGAATTTGTAAATTCATATTGAGTGCTACGTCAGTTGAAAGAGCATGAATAGCTGCAAATTCTCTGAAAACTGTGTCCCTATCTGACCAGCCGTTCAAGAGTTATGGCCGAAAATGTGCCCTTGCAAGGAAAGATTTTTTTGTTGCATGCTGTCATTTGTTGGCAGCACTGTATTTGAATGTGAGCAGACCGTGCGCAACTTGTCGTATTATGGAAACACGCGAAAGTGTGCAGAATTTTGCCCCAAGTCCAAAAAAGTCCAAAAAATCACGTTAAAAAACCACGTATTGGGCTGCACGGCGGCGGGCGAAGCCCGCCGCCGTGCAGCAGGACTTTTGCCAGCACCCTCGTGACGTTGCAGATATGTGGCTTGATTATTGTAGTTGACGTTGATTTAGTGACTTTGGCAAGTTTGAGTCGTGTCAAGAAGTCAGGTAGGATTCAGTACTAGGCAGTAGTGAAACGTGAGTGGCAGTCTTTGCCGGTTTCTGAGGGCATCCTGGATTTGGTTTGCAGCGCTGTGGAAATGGCTTGCTGTGGAGGTCCCAGCACTGGATGTTGTATCAAAGGTACGACCTCGTAGCACGTGCCAAACCTAAAAAAATTCAAAAATTGCCTTGGGTCTGTGGGAGTCCGTGAAAGAACGCCCACTCGTTCCGTTGTGACAGATTCCAGGGCCACGTTGAGGGGCCCTACCCCACCACCCATGGCTGCTTCTGGACTTGTTTTAGGTTTGGGTCCCGCGCACGGACAGAATGGGCACGAAAATGTGAAAAAAATGTAAATGCATTTGTTTGGCTCCTGGGTGGCTCGCACACCGTAGCACTATGCCGGAAATTTGAGTTTTTCCGGCCTGGAAAGCCTGTCAGTGAGACGCAAGAACTTGTAAATCATGTCCTGAGGGCCAGCATAGTGGCAGGAGTGTGTGGTCAAAATTTCACTCAAATCCACTGAGAAACACCAAAGTTACGGTCAATTGAATGCCATATGAAATTTTTGGGTGATGTGCCCCCTTAAGGTTGGGTGCCGATCATGACAGTATAATTATATACCATGTATGATGATTGCGAGAACATGAAACTTCAAGTTGCCGCAAACAAGCCTTGATTGTCTTTGTTGTTCTGTTCTGTATTACGCTCCGCCTCAGCGGTGTCGAGCACTGTCAGCACACTGGGTACATCCTCCGGGTAATATCAAGAGTACATAAACCAGAGGGTGCAACTCGGGATGGTTCCTCAGGAAGCGTAATTCGTGCAGTACGTCATTTCTGACGGTACGGTGAAAAGTTGCGTAACCAGTCACGGTGGTGCAGGTCACTGAGTTTATCCTGATTTCGGATTTTTTGATACGGATAGCCTGGTGAATTTACACTCTGGTTTATGTACTCTTGATAATATTCATTCAAATAATTTTTATTCACTGGTTTGAGGGAAGATATGTAGCTTGTCGCGATTTGACACTTTCCTATAAAAGTAGGGCTGAAACAATTATACCAAATACTCGAGTACTCGCTCGGTTTTTTTCAAAAATAATCGTACTCGGATTAAATCAGAGTACTCGTTCATACATGGCACATGCATTTACCACAGATATCTGCAGTTTCAGAGCAGCAGTCGGCAGATATTGATGTGCAGACTGTGTGGTGAACACATGTTCACGAGTAGAGAGAGCCCAAATGACCCACCAACCAATATACCAGAGAAAAATGACTGCTACTTGTTTCGATCAGGGTTGGATCATGTGATTTTAAGGCCCTCGGTGTGCAATTTTTAGGTGATGAAGAATACTCGATTACTCGAATATTCGATCGGAGAAAATCAGAGTACTCGAACTAGGGATCTCAGTGTCAACTTTCGCCCCTATATAAAAGTATAGCCGACGTTGCTGCAACTACCTGGGACATAGTGAAACCTCTTTAGGGCGAACATCAAGGGTTAATTAAGTCCAAAAAAACCATTTTTTTACAGCATTGTGTACACCCGGTACAAGCTTCACCAACTTATTGACCCCACCAAAAAAACGGCGTGCCAAGGCCCATTGAGCACTCGGAAACTGTGATCGCATGCATGAGCAAGCAGATTTTAGCACTTTTTCAGCTGAAAAAGCTCAAAAAGGGCGATATTCACCAAAAAACGCAATAAAGGGCGAAAGAAACGGGCTTTTCCAAAAAGGGCCAAAAGGGCGAAAAAAGGGCGAGCACCTTTGGGAAAGGGCTAGCCGAGGATCGAGCCGCATTTTCCCACGTTTGTCCACTCTCGGCGAAATGGGTTATCTGTGAATAAGTCAGTCTGTGAACTGGGTTTTCGAAAAGGTGAAGGTGGGAAATACATGTACCTAAGTTAATGGTGAAGGTTAGGTGCGGGTCGATACAGGTGGGCAGGCGTACACCCTTCGGGTAGAAGTGTAGGTTGGTAGAAGGTGTTGGTGTGCGTAGAAGGTGGAGTGGCGCAATGGAAGTGTTGGGTTGATAAATGTGGGAGAGAGTCTAGGTAGGGTGTGGATCAGCAATAGGTGTTGGTGTATGTGGTGGGTAGAATTGGCAAGGTGTGTGTGTGTGTGTGTGTGTGTGTGTGTGTGTGTGTGTGTGTGTGTGTGTGTGTGTGTGTGTGTGTGTGTGTGTGTGTGTGTGTGTGTGTGTGATACATGTATTTCCCACCTTCACCTTCACACTTCATCTCACCACCATCACTCCCTATTAACCCGTGCCACCACCCAAAGCCCTCCATTCTTTATCCACTGGCGATGTTGTTCAGAACAACGAAACGTCTGGAGAAGTATCGTAAATATTTCTATCATTCTTAAATTTTATCAAATATACCACTCTTTGGTCTAGAAAAAATACTTTTTTGATAAAATAATTAATTCAACATCCACGACCACCTGGACATCGATTCCCCACATTTTGTATTTTTTCGTGAGCACAGATTTTGACGCAAACGCTGAAAATCACAAGTATAGTATGATATCACGTCCTGCGTTTTCCAGTCTCAAACGCAAACGCAGACGCAAACGCGACTCAAACAAACGCAGTGTGATAACGGCCTAAGTGCGAAATGAAAGAGCACCTTTGGGAAAGGGTTATCAACGGCAGGACGGGTAAGTTTCAGCGTGACCAACAATAATATCCACGCCAGAGGTGACAACGCACACGCGCCTGGCCCTACATGCACGCTCTCTTCCAACATGCTTGGCTTTCTCCACCAGCCAACTCTATGCCGATGATACAAATGTCGATGTTGCAGGCAATTGAAAAGCCTTAGAAAGACTTTCACTCAGTCAGCGAGTTTCTGCACTCCAGGGAACTCAAATTGGACCCGGCAAAGACTCAGTTTCTTGTTCTGCGGAAGCCCACTGTGCAGGCATCCCGTCAGTTGGGGTTCTGTGGCACCGTGGTAGAACAATCATCTTGTGCTAAGTATCTGGGCATCATCAGCAATGTGATCAACGGTTGAGGGCTCTGCTACAGTCCGTCGAGCAGCGACCACCAAGAGACTCTTCTTCCGTGGAGTAGCCCATAATTTGGCGTTAAATGTTGTGTATAGTATATGACCATGTCACACGTGCATACTCTCATATTCTTCATATTTTGCTTTCTTTCGAAACAATGCATTTTTGAGTGCATGCCTGATCAAATTCGGTGTAATGGGCTGTGGATGAAAACAGTGCTCTGTGAACTGTCTTTCTGTGAATTGGGTATCCTGTTAAATGGACTGTCTGTCAAAAAGATAGTCTGTGAAATTAATGTCATTCCGGAGAACTGTCGTTCTGTGAACTGGGTTTCTGTGAACTGTTAGGACAAGAAGGGACCGATGATATTTGGTCGTTATAACGGGAGTTCTTCATATCCATATTATGTTATACCCGGTGAATACACTGTAATCTATCCCATACAGTTATGAAAACTAAGAACTTAGAAATTACGACTTTAGCGATAATAGTCATGAAGTTGATTGTTCCAACTAGGAACACACGCTTCTTGCCAAACTTGACGCTTGACTGACTCACGACTGCCAACCGGAGCACACGAGGAGCACGTCGCACCTTCCACTCGGAAAACTTGCAGGAAAACACCACTTCCTGCTCAATATACAGTGTATCGGGGAATTCACTCCTAATCAGTTGAGCTTGAGTAGGCTGAGGAAGAATTTGCTTGAAAAGTAATACATATATACTGCTCAAACAATAGGAGGACAGAGGAAGTGTTTTTACTCAGAGTTTCACGCACTAAGCGATCATCAGAAAAGAGTAATTGGAAATCTGGATCAGTATTGGTTTATATACTCACAAAGCAAAGTGTATATACTGTTCTGCGGGCCAAGCCATCACCAGGGATACAAACTTTCAAAGGCGCTTTGTTTCCAGCGCGACAAACACCTCGTGAATCCCCAGGTACAGCGTGAGTCAGAGGTACGACGTGCTCCTCGTGTGCTCCGGATGGCAGTCGTGAGTCAATCAAATGTCAAGTTCGGCAAGACGCGTGTGTTCCTAGTTGGAACAATCAACTTCATGACTATTACCGCAGAAGTCGCAACTTCTAAGTTCGTATTGTTGTCCCTCACGCGGACGTGCGACTAGTTGTTGGAGGTGACAGCGTTGGGAATAGCTATACCGGCTCTCAACATCTATTTAGCACAACTCCATGAGCGAGTTTGTCGAGCTGGAAACAAAGGTCATCTGTAAGCTTGTATCCCTGGTGATTGTTTGGCCTGGAGAGGAGTACATGTATAGAAGTGGTGCTTTTCAGGCACAATCTTCCTCAGCCTACTCCATCTCAACTGATGAGGTGTGAATTCCACGAAACACTGTGTATTGAGCAGGAAGTGGTGCTTTCTTGCATGTTTGCCGAGTGGACGGTGCGACGTGCTCCTCATCTGCTCCGGATGGCAGTCGTGAGTCAATCAAGTGTCAAGTTCGGCAAGAAGCGTGTGTTCCTAGTTGGAACAATCAACTTCATACATGTAGTTATGAATACTAGTACTAGTTCTTCTAAAGCAAAAGTTCGTCTTATCAGTGTTCTTATTAGCAAGGTTTCACTGTTTTGTGTTCTTATCCTCATTTTGGTATCATTAACGTTCTGCAATCCTTAACATAGGAACAGAATACCAGCGAGATTTTCAATTCAAACTGCATTATACATAATACAATATCCCGACCTGAAAAGCCTGACAAGATTACGCCAATGCCCACAGGCCATGTAGACTTTTCTGCAAAGATGCAGACATACTAGAAAGTTTGGCAGAAAAGCAAGCGTGAACACTTACACTTAACGTTCCATCCTCCCCAGGCGGTTCGAACGGGTACCAGCTGCCAAGCGCTTGGTAGAGAAACAATCTCAACGAATGCCGCAGATACATGAAATTGTGGACTGTCGACTGACGCAAGGCTGTCTTCAACATGAACGGCGTGTAACGCACTATAGCCAGTATTATAACCTCGCACCACTGAGCAAGCACACATGCCCATACACAAGTTCACACATGCGCATGCACGCACGTACAAACATGCAAGAAAATACATGAACACGCATGCCCACACAAACATACACACTACGTTCACACCTAAGCAGTACCAGGTACAGCACAGAGCCCTGAAGCCCATCGTCCCAGGGTCATATCTCCTAAGCCTCACTGGTCGGCGTTAAGTCGTAGCACTCACATGCCTTTACAAGCTGCATTTGATTGATGGCCCGCAATCTTGACCATCATGACACCGCCGAGGGCAGTTGCTAACCAGGACCGGCGCTTCACTCGCCACCAGCAAGAGGAGCAGCACCAGCATCAACTAGCACCAACACTGCTCGCCGGAGCCCGTAATAGTTCTCTCCGATCATTCCCCTACCCACATGCCACGATCCAAGACTGGAACCGTCTCCCATCTGCTCTGCTACGCAACCTTCCCACGCAGAAGGAAATGCAGGCATCAAGGAAGGCGCCTACAGGTCTCTCCGCTTTCGAGACTGGCACTCAGCCACAGATGCCCTCTGAACCCTCCCTGAACACCCTCTCCGATTGAACCCTGGCTCCCCTTTTACTCTATCACCTATACTTATCTTCCCATTTTCACCCTCTATGTATTCTCCCCCCCCCCTCTCCCCGCCCCCTGTGCCCACTCCTCCCCACTGTTTGGTGCACTGAAGTGTCACTGAAGCCGAGACCTCAGATCGGCGGAGATGCTCCAGTTTCACCACTACAGTTGCGCCTGCAGCCAGCTCTTACATGCGGTATTCTGTTCTCGAGGTTCGTGGTGCATCGTAAGAAAACCCTACGTACACACAGTCCTACTGTGAAACCGGAAAGTCTAACGAGTCACAAAGTCTAACGTTTTAACGACCAAGTATTTTTCGTTATTTGAAAAACCGTTATCGCTAGATTTCTCGTTCCACATATACTGGCATACACAGAGACATAGACAGCAATAGCGACAACACACAAAGTGAAGGGTAGTTGGCACCAGCCAGTTGTGAACCGGATAACGAGTGAGGTACGGAAGCAAGGACTGAGAACAGAGTGTCTCTGATAGAATAGGCGTGCCAGTGGATAGCAGAAATGGGCCATGATGCAGAACCACTTGGGACTGTCAGATTAATTTTCCTGGACCGCGCAAGCCGGGAAACGCGCGGACGCATTTGTGAGGGAAAAAACGGGTGTATACCCCCAATGGCGATACGGCATCATGTAGGCATGGCAAGCACATCACGGCAAACAGTGATACAAAGCATTGTTAATATGCACAGAAATGAAGGGTGGGAGGGCAGGGACACTGTTGGGACTCAAAACTGACTGAAGAAGTCAGGAAAAGAAGCGACAATTAAGAACACACCTGATGCCATATTTGCAACTGAAAATATTTCGCGAGCAATCATTTCTCGTCTGTGTAAAGATGCGCATACAGATGGGTCGGCAGATAGCCATCATTAAACTCTCTACACGTAGTCATGCCAAAAATACGAGAAAAACGTTAAACTTTTTGGTCGTTAGCCTTTCCGGTTTTACAGTACGTATACAGAGAGACAGAGACAAGAACGCAATATACACAACTACAGTGTAGTAATTGTACTACTTCGGTACAACAGATTCTGACTTGCTTTGTTTCTAGAACTCTGTGCCATGCTTGCTGGTTGAGAACTTTCTTGTGACCTACTTCTTGGATGCTGAGTCACAACCCTCGTCTTGTTTCTAGCGCTCATGTTACATGTATAAAAATCACAACGCTGCTGCGTCCTTGCAAAGGTTGCAGGTAAGATTTTCGGCATGACGATGACTAGGTTCCATTTAACACAAAACGAAAGTACGAATGTCTCTTGACTTGCTCTCCTATTGTGATCGCAAGGTCGTAAAGTCGACTCTCTGCTGCGCAGGCTTACCTTCAGTAATGGCTTACTGCGTAGAAACTCGCCCAGTTCAAACAGTCGTTGGTTGAAGACTTGCCGAGGCCCTAGCCGACTCCGGAACATTTCCACTAGTAGGCATAGAACCCAGAGCGTGGAGCGCAGAAACATCCATAGGATGTTCGCGGCAAGATAGATCACCAGGAACTGCAGCACGCAACACGACACAGGAATTTGTACATCAGGCGCCCTTGATTGAGTGCTTACTATACACTCACGGGGTTTTCTAAGGTGCTTAGGTGTATATAAGGGAAAGAACCAAGGAAAAACAAATTTAGTTTAAACTCGGATGGTGAGCCAATATAGTTATGATGAAGAAAGGAAAAGGAAAAAAATGTTACGAGTTATGACAAACTGTCCACCAACGTAACCAGATCTTATACAGTCATCAAGTGCGACAAAATTGCACAAAATTTACAAGGAGTACTGAGACATTCGGCGACCTAACACCTTGCTCCAACACTTCTCCAAGGTGCAAACCAAAAACCTTCCTACTTGGAAGGCTCAGGTTCGGAAAGGTCCAAGAGGGGAAGGAAAGCGCAACGAAGAAGAGCATGAGCTACGCATCACGGCAACAAAGAATGCCGAAAGTTACTGGCTGATGACGAAACTAGTAAGACTATTGGACAGACCGGCGTTACTACAAGTCGACGACGCAAAGCAACAGACCACCCAACTTGGGAGGCTCAAAATTATGTAATAAACATAGAAGGGGAAGCTAAGCGAAGACGTCAGTTTGTGCCATTTTGTCGCACTTGCTGACTGTATAAGATTTGGTTACGTTGGTGGACAGTTTATCATAAAAACATTTTGTCCTTTTCCTTACTTCGTCATAAAATTTAATTTAGTTTACTTTTTAGATTTACTCTTGGATCTCCACCGGTATATAAATGAGTACTACGAGTGCTCACATGAGGCCTTCCACATTTTCCTCGTCCTAATTTCTATTTCTAAAATTGTACAGTTCTGTAAGTAGTCAGATGGTGAGGCAAGGAAAATAATAAATTGAATTATAACTAATATCCCTTGTACCTTTTAAGGTGGAAGGCCGTTGGTTAGAACTATCGAGCAGTGTTCAAGCTCACTTCCTTGCTGTTGAATGTCCCAGTACTCCTTGTCAGTCTGGTGCTACCTTGCGCACGTCTAACTGCTTAAACCCTGGTGTAGTTGGTGCACTATAACGCATAACTTGTACCCCACCGTTTCCTTTGTTTCTACAGTTCTACAGAGTTGTAGTCTAGCTGATCACTTATTTAGAAAGGAGAGGGACAAAATATTATGAGTTAAGACTAACTGACGAGATGGCAGCCAGGCATAGTGGGATGGTCTAAGACCATGATTGAGAAACAGAGGGTACCAGGTTTAAGTCCTGCTTGGAAGCGGAAGGATTTTTTCCAGCCGTGCTGCGACCCACAGTTGATTGGGAACTCGTGGCCTGGCACGAGGGAAACAAGGATGCAGTGAATGGGATTTCGGTCTTTGACCACTTTGTGGTGGGTCTGATCTACTCACCTCCCACCGCTTAGGAGCTGCATCTGCGCCTTGATCCAAGAGGGTGGTGGCGCTCCTGCGGATGCGGAAAACTGGGCCTTTGGCCGAGTCTCACGCGAACCGTGAATTTTTTTAATTTTTTAAGACTAACTGTCCACCAGTGTAACAAAATCATGCTTGTGGTCTTCTTAGTGGCGCTTTCCGTCCTCTCTTGGACCGTTCCAAGTTGAACGGTTGTTGGTTTACGCCTCGTAGAAGTGTAAGAGTTGGGTGTCAGGAAGTTGAATGTTTCAGTACTCCTTACTTCATGTCGCACGCGCTGACTGCATTATGATCTGGTTACGTTGGTGGACAGTCAGTCAAAACTCGTGCCAAATGTCCAACTCCTATTTCCAGTTTCACATATGCTCACCATCCGAGTTCAACGT
Source organism: Sycon ciliatum (assembly GCF_964019385.1). Classification (NCBI taxonomy): domain Eukaryota; kingdom Metazoa; phylum Porifera; class Calcarea; order Leucosolenida; family Sycettidae; genus Sycon; species Sycon ciliatum. The sequence continues at coordinate 20,280,875 of NC_088651.1, read as the reverse complement.
TTCCTTTACATATTACATTATTATTGTGCCTAGCGCACCAAGTTAAAATAGGACTGAGTGGCGTATGAAATGATAGGTTTTTGGGGGCCAGAATATCTGGAAAGGCGGAATGGGATGGTGGTGGTTTGCCTGTGAGAGGGGTATGTGTTTGTGCTTTGTAGGTGGTATGGTATAGACCGAAACAGTGAGCAAAGTCGCCAGTCTTCGAAGTGGTTTCAAGAGTGCTCGCTACGCTTGCTGTGTCCAATGTTTTCTCCGTTGCAAATTTGTCAAAACGTTCTTACGGTCTACTACATGCTCACATTTATCTAACATTATCACGGAAATCATCTCAATCCAGATCATTATGAGCCTTACCGGTAGGCAGAGAATTTCGAACAGTGTGGGCCCCAGCCAATGCCAGATGCTTCCCAGGACCATGTCCACTACAAACTGGTGCAGAAACATTTCCACGAATAGGTAACAGGTGAGGCTTGTCCAAAGTACGGCGAAGTCGACCCATTGCTGCACACATGTACATGTAGACCAAAATGCAACAAGTACATTATACTTGGCAGACCAGACAACAGTAAAACGCACATAGTTGAAGAGTAGTCGCGGCCACATACGAGTGTTTCTGATTGGAGTACTAGTTGCGAGAGTCAAACTTGTTTCAAACTCTTCTCCTTTATCAACTCTCTCACCCTTATCGATATGTACGTTCGCTACTAAAATACTACTCCAGCACACTGCGGATATTGTCCGGAGGACGAGCTTGTTGCTGCATGCTGAAGTATCATTATTATGATCAGAAGTAATATTACCTAGGATACAGGTGCCCATTCCTGCTGCCGATGAGTCTTGCCAGAGTTCTACTGTACTACAAGGAACGTAAGTCACGTAAAGTGTGACGTCACAGTCCAGTGCCGGTGGAAATGGCTGGTGGTCAGAGACAAGCCTACTTTTCACAAATACACTACTCACTGGCTTACCGTTACAATCCGAGGGAGACACTTTGAGCACAGCCATAGCAGTCCTCTCAGAGGGACAAGAATTGGAACGCCAGCATCTCCCCAAACGTACCTGAAGTACATACTAAACGCTTACTTATCGGCCAAAACGCTTGAACGACTATACATGTAACTACAACACAAGTTTCTTGGAGTATGTGCCCTCTGCTTTCCAGTATGCTTTTTATTCTCTGGATTTGCGGCGCGAATTAAGACGGAGCTGGGAATTTCGGCACATTAAAATTAATGATTTGCTAAGATCAGCAGCAAGGGTTCACAGATACCGTGCTGATTATATTATTGTAGCGGGTTAGCGTACATATGGAATTGGATTTAAACGCCTTTTTATTAATCTCCCGAAATGGAGGTGTAGTCTTCGCCCACTCTTGAAGAATTCCGCGTAATGCTTCGTAGGTGGGAGCTTGCGCTTATCCTGCCCATTCGGGATGGAATAACCGTCCAGAGCATGCTAGAATTCCATCCTTCCGCTCACGTAGTTTTTTACTGTCCTTGATATACAAATCACGCTCTGTTTACTGTTCTTTTTTCGTTCGTACCTCTTGATATTTGCACTTCAAGTACTTTGCACTGTCAAGGCAACAAAGTAATAAAAACCAAACCATGCGTTTCTCAAATACATGTTGGTCAGTGCTTCCAACCTGCTCGGTCTGATTTTCGCACTCGGACTGCTGATTTCCCGTATTTTCCAGTGGTTTTCCGTGCTACCATTTTTTTCTTCCATGATTTATAATATATTTTTGCGACATTTGTAGTCATTGGGGTTCTGTATCGGGTGCTCAGTAAGTCGTCCATAGTCTTGGCCCCAAGAAGTAGTGCGTCACGCGAACTGTAGCCTAGTGTAGGACAACCAGGAATGGTGTGAAACACACGTACACAGCGCTTGAAAGCTTGAGACTTTTTCACTGTCTGAGGCCGGAGGTTGCAGTCAGGAATTCTGTTTTTAGCGTGATAGTAGTAGGTCTTCGTCACAGTTTTATGTGCTCTGCAATCAATTATGTACAGTCATGTACATGTACATATACATGTATAAAAACTAGTTCGTAGTCAGCTAATCCCTACTTCTCAGTTTTCCGTGAAATTTCGGTCAATTTTCGTACCGCGGACAAAGGAGTGAATTTCCGTGCAAACACGGAAAATATGGAATGTTGGCAGCACTGGTAGGGGTAAACCGAAGAAAATAGACGACAAATCTGTGATACCTGTATATCTGTGATCGGCTAGCAGCTACTGGTGCAGGGTATCAGAGTTTTAAGTTGTGTCTCGTCATTTCTCAGTTGGGAGTATTTGGCCACGTTTTGAGACTACGGAGTTAAAATCTAAGCTACACGCCATACCCGTTAAATCGCATATTTAACCCTGTGGACACAATGGTTTACTTTCGGAGTGATACATGTAATTATAAATTAAAGGGAACGGTTTGAAATAGGAACGGTTTGACAGCAAAATTGTGCACTGCCAAACCCCGATCACAAGCACGGATTGTTCGCTCGAAATATGTTTGTGGAAGAAAGCTGGCGTGTTGAAGTTTGCTCCGAGCCCGATTCCATCGAACTGAGCCACTCTTTTGTGTTGGCCGGTTGCCTTCATGTTGCCCTCAAAATTTGGTCTCACAGAGGTGGCTCCAAACCGGAAAGGTTTTGGATTGCACGTCAAGTTCACTCTGGGTTCTGAAATTAGGTAATTGCTATCGCTCCGCGACGAACAGAACAGAGTAACAAAAAGCCTCGTGTATGCTTCCATTAGTTCTCATTGATGTAAGGTGATTCATCGGCGAGAGGCGATCCGGCCGCTGTTTACCTTCGACAAGAAGTTGATTTTTCGACAGGCGTAAAACTCCAGTCCCGGTACGAAGCAACGCGTCAAAACTCACCTGCTTTGTATGGCGCTTCTGGTCATCGCAGAGCCATGAAATGTTGGCTCTGAGTAAAACACCTCGTAGTTTCACTGTGACACCTGCTTTCTAATCAAAATACCAAGAAAGAAAGTGAATATTGAGCCCGTTCCGGTTTGCAACCTATCTTCTATTTTGAAACCGTCCCCTCTACATACTTGAGCTACAGAGGCACAGTCGTTTTACCTCACAATCACACCAAGTGACGATTGTACGTTTCTGCACTCTCTGTTAGCATAACCAGGCCAGTAGGTTGTAGTGACATGGAAAGATCATTTTACCACCTTGGATGTGCAATGCATCGGCTATAGCGTTTGGATTGTTTATGGCGCGTGCAGCCTGGAGGTACTACAGTGCTTGAAACTGAAATCCGACCCCCCTGGGCGGCGCGCCGCGCCACCCAGAGGGGTCGGCTTTCAGTTAAAAGCACTGTACTACCGGTTACCGTATGCACGGTATGTGCATGTGATGCATGTACATGTAGATGTACATTTGCGCTCACTGAAATCCGACCCAATGTGCACCCTCAACTTTCACAGCCCTTGACGCCCTGGAAGTGGAATGAATGCGGCTGGACGTACACATGTACAACCACAAAGATGTAATCGGAACTGGTCCAGGGCGACAGCTTTGCACTTTGGGTCGGATTTCAGTGAGCGCAACTGTACTCAAGATTCACTGTATGGCAAGACTCTATAAAATTATTTGTTTACAGGCCTCTTTTACCAGCAAATTAACACAATGGTTTTGAATAAATGCAATAAATCATACACTGGAGAAGAAATCTATCCAGTGATCCCGTGTACTGCTAAACTATGGAACGCAAGTTTGTGTGACTCTGAGTCTCTAGCGTCACTGGACCGGGAAAACACGGTTATTGTTGTACCTGGGGCATATCGGGTCCGGCGGATTCTGCCGGCAGAAAAATTAGCAGAATTCGGTATTCGAATTCGACGAATTGCCCGCCATAAGGTTTGTATGGTTCTGCCAATTTCACTGCTTTTCGAGCAGAATCTGCCACCTTTGGGAGCAGAATCCGCCGGTCCCTAGGGGCATATCGGTGTACGACAAACCTAAGTCCAGTAACGTGAATACGGCTAGATTATGCGAATGACATCAGCATTTATAAGATGGAAATAATTGAGGACAGAATTTATGAGATCGAGTCCACCAAGTAATCCAGATTCTAATTATCATCGAAGAACATTCTCGAATACCTGGGTGATGCACGAATTTTGATAGTGCTCACTCCCGTTAATCGTTTTTCTTTGTAATTTTCCATTCATTTTCTGCTTTAATTCATATTTGCTTTGTTTTCCTAGCTTACTATTGCCGTGGCTGGCTCAGCGCCCTTGTCTCAGGGGATTCTGTCCCTGCTTTAGCTATGCTTGTCACATGCTATGAGATTGTGTCTAATAATAACAAGCGAGGGTCCCTGGTTCGAGTCCTGGTGGTGGCGGTCAATTTTTTCTTCAGACTTTTCCCGTTTGTCTCTTTCCCTCAAACCAGTCAATAATAATAATAATAATAATAATAAAAACAGTCAAGCGTGCAAATCTAGCACACTCTAGCACAATCTACCGGCATCAAGCATTCCATGAAGCCTTGGAATGTAGCTTGCGCTCGGCTCGATGACGCTCGCCTTTCGCTCTTTGGAATAAGCACTAATATCCAAGAACCTTCCAAGTAATTGGAAGGCCGTTGGTTAGCGCTATCGAGCAGTGCTCAAGCTGACTTTCATTCCGTTGAATGACTCAGTACCACTTGTCAGTTTTGTGCTAGATTGTGCACGTCTGACTTTTCAAAATGTAGTTTAGTTTGTATACTCGATCGCATACCTTGTGCCCACAATTTCCGTGTTACAATTTTTTTCCTTTGCTCACCATATTATCCTATTATTCTTATTCGTATTATTATTATTTGCCCCTCCGCGTTTCCATCAGGGTGTGGTACTACAAAAATCAACAAATCGACATAATACACATCCACCCCTAGCATTCGTTCAGGTCGCTCAACAAGTCAGAAGACAGTAAGGACAAGAGAAAGCGAGTTTTAAGGGGCACAGAGCAGCGGGGTCGAAGGAAGGAAAACAGAAACAGGAGGCAAAGGATATATGGAAGAAATATATCACGTTGTCCATTAAATTCACTTCATACATCATGTCATGTTCCGTTTGGGCACATCCTGGCATTCCTGTGCAGGCTCAGGTGCGGAAAAGCGGCCGCCACACTGCTCTGTCCTGTGCCAGGTCCCTGATATGTCATAGATCTTTATCCGTCTGTAGCGTCATTCCCTTTGATGCAAGGTCTGTTCTCAGTGTTGTTCGGAGTGTTGTTGGGAGTGTGGAAGCGGTCGGCCACCGAATTTTTTTCTCGTCCTTTGTTTGCTGGAAGTAGGATGTCGTAGCCATTTGTGCTGGGGACTCCTTGTACAGTCTGCATATGTGACCGAGTAGTCGCATCCGAGCAGCTTTTATCAGGACAGTTCCTGGCTGTGTCTCTTGTCTGTGGTGGAGGTCATCGTTGCTGATTATCTGTGGGTAGCGGATACCCACAGCGACCCTCAGTTGTCTCTGATATGTCGAGTCAAAAGTACACAGCTGAGAGACTGAGCTGAGATACTGAGAGGCTCCATGTGCCTGCGTTGTACATCAGCAGAGGCTTGATGAAGGCTTCATAGAGCCTCATCCGTAGCTTTTCGGAGAGCAGATGTCCGCGTGACCACACTGGCCACATCTTGTTAACTTAAATGTGCCCGAAACAATCTGGATTTGTCGCCCGACATCCTCTTTGTCTGCGATAAGGGATCCATGCTTGCGTTTTCGCCTCCACTCCTCCTCCACTCGATCCTTCTTCCTCTGTACAGTACTGCGTTCTGTTTTGGCTTGGTTAACTTTCAGGTCCCAGTCAACGAGGCAGTCGCCAACAATAGGAAGGATCGAGTCCAGGTACTCAGAACTGGTGCTGACGAAGTTCACATCATCGGCATAACCTAGGGACAGCGGCAGATTGAGGGTGATGTCCAGATTAGGTCGATGTGGGCTGCGGGAGAAAACATCGCGCAGTGCAGTCTCGAGGTAGATGATGAATAACACGGGTGACAGCGAGTCGCATTGTCGGCCTCACCATTAGGACTCATACTATGAGTTCTCAAAATGAAATCAGCATTGTGTTGCTTTGTATGCATGCAGTTGAGACGAAGCAATCAGCGCAAGCGCTTGCGCCACTGATTGACTGCAACGGTTTAGACCAGTGTTCGCACTTCGCATGTCCAGAGCTGCGCAACACCCGCGAGTACTTGGTCTTGGGTGATGAGACTGGGTTTCATTGAGCAGTACTACTAGTAGTAAAGTCAACTTCGCTTATAACGACACTCGGCGGGGCATCAAAAAGGTGTCCTTATTCGCGAAGTGTCGTTATACCCGAAGTCTCATTTTGTGGATTACAGTGGGATGGGACTTTGCTCTGGGCATGGAAATTCTGTGGTTATTCGCAAATTGTCGTTATATCCGCAGTCGTTATTGGCGAAGTTGACTGTACTGTTGTAGCACATTGTATACCAAACACCCGTTTAGTTGCCAGGAGTACTACTACTTGCTTTCGTGGAGTGTGGCTGGTGAACTGTTCGTGCTGTGATCTGCAAGCGTCGTGTGGTCTCGTCGGGTCAAATGAAAAACCTATTACTACATACTGTATTTGGCGGACCTATTGAAGATGGCAACAAAATGTCATTAATGATGACATGATTGTACAGACTCTAAAGAATTATAACCACCCAATTATTTTTATTGGCCAAGCATGCAGGAACCAGTACGTGACAAGTCATGTCACGCGCCCTGTCAGTGTAGACTATACTGTAGTGCTGACGTACTGGCGCCATAAGATAGAGACGTGTTGGTTGAGTGCGTTTCTGAGAGTCACTAGGCGTTGGCATGCAAACCCGAGCGCGGGCGTCGTGCAGTTCCTTTCAAGATTGCCCTAGGCTGAGTCTCGATGGGAAGGCTACTGCTTGAGAACGGTTTTATTCACAACACCTACTACTACTACATGTATTGCCATTGGCGCTGAAGATGACTACTACTACTACTAGCGCCGCAGCAAGTGACAAGGAATAGCATGCGCGACTTAGACTCTCCGCCCCCACCGCAGAATTTAGACATGCTAGTACAGCAGTACGTCGGTACATGCACTGGTGATCGCACAACGAGAATTTATAGTGTGCATCGCCGCATGCTACCCGGGAATAACATTTGCAGAATCATGTACTCAGTGTGCACTGCCACTAGTGTAATACTTGCCGTACCTGAAGGGTGCACTGTCTTTCGTGGCGTGTCTTGCGCTCACTAAAAAATGTCCTTGCTTGCAGGCTTCTAGTGTTGTGATTTTGGTCGCTGTGGTGTGTAGGTATAGTAACTGGTCTCCTAGCTTTTGCTGTCAGAAGGTGTGCAGGACACACAAAACGATGCGTTGAGTGCACCATTCAATTCACGAGCAGTGTGCGCCGCGCCCAGAGACTGCAACTGGGGAAGAAGTAGCGGCGGCTCGTAACACGGTGCGAATGTTTGCTCAAACTGGCGCGGCTGCGAGTTGTAAGTAATGTGTGTATGTGTGTGTGTAACTTCTTCATTCTTGCAAGCTTTTCTGAACGGTGCAATCCCAGCACTAGCTGCTTTTGCCTCTGCTGTAGCATCACTATCATCGACTCTGGCGATGTACATGTACGTCACAAGGTCAAAAGGTGTGTGTGTGTGTCCAAGCTGTTGAATAGTGCAATCCAAGCACAAGTTGCTATGTCTAACATAGCTGTTCGCTATCATTGCTTCCGCGATGGGCAGGTCTGAGGTGTGTGTCCAGGAACGTGCTGCATGTACAACCTTTTTTTTGAGACGCTGACGGATTCCCTTGGCTCACATCCTGGCGAACACTTCGTTACTCCCTGACTGGATTACTCTAACTCGGTGATGGTTTATTGACTTCAGGGAGACGTGAAACGCGCGGCCGCACATGTGTGAACCAAAAACCTGTGACGCAGTTCATGGCCCATCATGGGATATCGTCACTTAGGTTAGGATAGTCGAGTCGAGCGAGTTGTACTTCCAGTGCCGATGGGCGATCTCCGGACGAGCTGTACTGATGGTGCCGATAGGCAAACCTTACAATCCAGCATTGCAACATATTCCACATGTACCTCAGCCTGCCCCCCCCCCCCTGCCCTTCCCCACCCACAGACGATTATACATTATACAGTCCAGCAGCCATAGTGGCCGAAATGAAATAAACCTCTGCATGCCAAATGCATGTACGTGTACATGGCCAATACTGATCCAGATTTCTCATTACTGTTTTCTGATGATCGCTTAGTGCGTGAAACTCGGAGTAACAACACTTTCTCTGTCCTCCTATTGTTTGAACCAGCTCTACCACTCGGTATTGAGCACTCTCTTGGACAGCCTGGAACCTCTCTGTTTTGTGTATAGCCATGTTTGTATTTCCGATGTAGCAGCGACATTGAAGTGCGCGCAAGGATTTTCTGACGTGAGGAAGATGGATTGACGTTTTGGGAGTGAATCCAAGATAACGCAGTTGTTTTCTCTACTGTTTTTCAGTGAGTTTCCACGCTGTTTCGAGTTACATGTACTGTATATCAACACGTTCAAGAGAGTTTTCTGGGGTGTAAACGAGTGAGCCATGTAAGCAAAGGGAAGTGTTCTTTCAAACGGCTAATTCTCTGTCACTATTTGGATACATTCTATAGAGAAAAATGGAATGGAGGGATTTTTGATCAGCAAAAGGATTTCACAATGATAAATATGTGTTTGTGTATTTGTATGTGCGTGTGTGCGTGTGTGTTTGTTTGGTACCTCTGTTTTGTGTATGTGATGTTTCAGACTGCTCTGTGAACGGCGTATAGACTGAATTACCAATCCCCGCGCGTATAATGGGCAAGGTATGGATGGCCCGTATGTGTTTACTGGTGGGCTGCTTACTCGTCGCTGGAGGCTCCATCACCTTCCTGTTTTGGATAATGAACTGGACAACAGGTGATGACAGGTTTGCTCTGGGAGGGCTCTTTGTGATTCTGGGATTGATTGTTCTCTTGACTGGTGCCCGAGAACGCACACAACACGAAGGAGACAAGCCTAGAGCTCGCCCATTATGGGCAACAGCACGAATGCGAGCGAATTTCCTGGAGGACCGAGATTTCCCTATAAGCGAATTCTACATGTACCACCTGACTGAGGAGCCTGACTACGATGATGCGTGCGATGACGTATTGGCTCTGTAAAGAGCTGCCGGCCATCGTAATGAATGTGTTTCCCTTATAGGCCAACAATGACAATCTTGCATGTACATTGTACATGTATAATGCATGCCAATACTAGCTCGATTGTCAGCGTAGTCACTCCATACATTCTGACACAGGGACAGAGACACTGACTTGACTTCTTATGCAATTATGGATGCATCAGAGCGTTTCAACCAAATCCGGCATTATAGTTCGTTGCTCCGAAACCACATGGTTACAATGTACATGTAGATTTAATTGAACATCTCACCATCTTGATCTACTTGCGTCCTACAAACTGATTCTGAAATCGGCCCTTGTCTTTATCTATTATGCCCTTTTGACATTATTTTTACTGTACCAATCTCGAATTCTGCATATTCGCCTACATGTAGATATCAGCAGGCTGAGTTAACTTACATGTACATGTAAATATATCATTTTTCGTTGATCTTTTTTTCTCCGGGAAAGGGGAGAAAATCAAACTTGAATAGCCCAGAAATGTGGTCTTTGTGATGGCCCTTTACATAGATCCGATGCACGAGTGTTCGTGTGGCGATTAGCAGAATTTGCGAGGTCGACATTGCGATTAACAAAATTTAATAATTTTAACAATAATAACCGCCGAAGTCGCAACTTCTAAGCTCGAATAATTATGAGTTCTAGAATTTCTTTTGATAAGCTTATTTCTGCCTCTTTGTCAATCACACAACGTTCCCCCACGTACATATACAGCCGTTACGAAATATATATTCTTCTTCTTCTTCTTCGGTAACTACAATATGAAATCAGTTCCTCCTGAGATCGCGATCCTTGAATTGTTGATGCCTCTTAGCTTGTTTTAAAAAGACAATCGCTCTTTAAACCTAGAGGAAGGTTGTGTGTCTTGTCGATGCGAGGTTACCGGTTTTGTATGCCTCATAACAAGTTCACTCTGACCAAATCACAAAAGTCCATTATCGTGTTTCGATAATATAATGCAGTGAAAGGGATCAACGTTAAAACTTTACAGTAAAGTGAATAGTATGTAATGTGGAGGGGAACGGAATGTGGAAAAAATTGTAACAGGGATATTCTTTCCATATATACATTGACGTAATGATAAAGGAGAATGCAGAAGTGATAATTGCTGTAACGAAATACAATTTCGTTGGAGGAACATTCAGAGTAGGGCAAGTCAGGAGGAAAGGATATAAGAAGAAGGGAGATAACCGCCATATTGAAGATAATCATGATGGTATCCCTCAGGTTCAAGACCTTTAGGATGATATTCCACATGTCTAGGACGAGTGTAAGTATCTTGGAGCAAGTCATCTTCTAGCCGTGTAGCATTGCCAGAAGCCTTGCTGAGAAGGATCGATTGTTTTGTCCTATCCTATGGTTCAAGAGTTTTTTTGTAAAATTCATTTACTTTCATGCATACAATACATGTATGCATGAAAGTGTATGTGTAACAATGTCATGTTTATTCTTAGTTAGATCAAATGGCTACTCCGTAGACGGACAGCCAACAGGTACTACAAGTAGTAGTAGTACTTCGTGGGTAGACCTGAGCTGTTGAGGAGCCGAGTCACTACACAGATAGTACAAAACGATCCACTGCGTGCTGAGCTAACTGCTAGCTTTCTCCACATCCAGCTTCAACGGTGTACTTGTGCGTGTAAGTAAGTAGTTGCAGTGAACTACAATCTCCATGAGTGATCTCAGCTTCCCTGTCTTACATGTACATGTATGTGCGGGAGTTCATACACCGTTTGCGCTTCACTAACAACACGACTGTACGTCCACACCGCGCCTCTTCCTCCAACATGCGCCGGCTGATGGTAAGACGCGGCTCCGTAGTGTTGCAAGGAGACGTCAACTACTGATTCCAGTTCCAAATGGTTGTCTTCAGCAGCATCACTCCGATCGCATGATACCGCCAGGTGTGGATGATCACAAACTGTAGGCAACGAAAGATACACCAAACATATCAGTATCGCCTTAGCAGAAAACATCTGAATAGAAAGTTGAAAGCAGCTCTACACGCAGGTGAAATCCTTCACGTATCCTCATACATGTACCTGTTTCAAATGCGGGCGACCCGGTGCAAATCTTTCCACATGGCTATCGCTCCGCAAGCGAGTATTATGCTGCCCAGGGAAAGAGCGATACCACCACTCCGAAGTAGTCCTCTGTTGTCCCGCTCGCAGCAAACCCACAGCAATAGTGAGCCAATGCCAAACACTACAACAAGCGCGCCCATGAGGCAGAAAAAAGCATCAATAGTATTCAAACCCATGCTGGCATCGAATTAGGCAAGTAGTTCTGGAAGGAATACTGATCAGGAGTTTACAACACCAGTAAGGCAGTATGATAAGCTGAATGTTGTTTTACTAAGGTTCGTTCTGCGCAAAATAATAATGTGTTGCTAGCGCGATACTGTATACATCATGATAGCTATGCTATCGCTAAGCTACCTATGACTAGTATGAGTACAATGTATGACCATGTACCATGCCTATGCACCCGGAAAAAAAAATTTCAACTCTTTTGTTTTGCTATGACTATGACGTTGATACAATCATGACAGTCATGTACTTACATGTATATGTGCGTCTCGATGACACAGTAAGTGCTGACGTGGCGCAGCTTCTCCACTACTTGGCACTAGCACTGGCACTGCGTTGTGGCAAGTATTAGTTGTGCTGCGTGCTGACTGTGTACAGCCGGTTCTTGGGAGTGCGGAGGAGGGGGTAAGCAATCTCCGACTCGACGCCGGCGCGAACTAACTATTACTTGTACTTGCCGAATGTGCTACATACATTGCACTACTGGTTGCGTGGTTGATGGCTACTCGACATGTACTAGTACTCGTCACAATGGGGACTAGTCTAGACAGCTAGGCGGGTTTAAGACTTACACTAAGTCTCACTCTACGCAATTATTTTGTTTCAGTGGCAAAAATTGCTTCACACAAACGACGTTACGTAGTCGTTACATGTTGCGTGGGCCCATTAGTACAATGCAAAGAGCCGTCCTTAAATTTATTTCACGATTTTTGCGACTTACTTTTGACGTCATTTTAATGAGAAATTAATGTTCTCCATGATCCATGTCTCACAATGCCACTAACACATTTATTTTAGGCCCAAACAAATGACCTTGTTTCCGGTCGGCCGACCGGGCCACTTTTTCCCAAATTCTGAAACATTTTTTTGGTCCCAAATGTATACAAACGGTGGCAATGCCATGTGTGCAGGTGCACTCAACGAGTCATAACTCAGTCAAATCTCAACCGAATTCCACAATCGAAACACCTACAAGGTAGCAGAGATTCTCAGCGGTCGGCTCGAAAACCTCCGGCGTCGATACGAGCTAGAATAACGGAGCTGGAAGGACTCGAACTGTTTGCTTGATTTCTCAGGATGTACGAAAACAGGAATACACCACATGCTGTACAAGAACAGTGAGTCAGTCAACTTTGACATTGATCCTTGCCATGATAGTACAATGTACATGTGTAGGTGCTCTTGTCCATCAATACCACAATGATTGAGGAACCAAAAAAAGTATCCAAAAAAAGTTTCATTCCGGCCGACCGAGTCTCCTTTTTGAGGGGTTGCCGACCGGAAACAAGCCTATTTTTTGTTTTGGCCTTATTATTATATTTATTACAACATCTCAAGACTCGGTGGAAACACCGGCCAACGTTAGAAGGTGGCAGATCCCCTTTGGGTCCAAAAAAGGTCCAAAAAATGAAAGTTGTCAGAATGAGGCCATATCCGGCTCATTTTCCTCCTGAAGTGATGAACTTTCCGCTGGTGTAATTTTTTATGCGGTAAACAACACGACGGTTGGGAAAATTTAAAAATTCAAACCAACTCCCACTGCGAATTTGTAAAAAATCAGCTGATCTCCACTTTGAATGCAGTTCGCAAGCGCAATCAATCTTCGTTCCGGTTCACCGCGTGGATCGCGGCGGCCGCGGGTGCCAAGACCGCCTGCTCTTTGTACGTGTGTGCCGTGTTGGCTTTTACTAGTTGTACCCCGTACCGACACGTACATCTACTCAGCTCTGCATGCAGTACAGTCAGCAGGTACCCTAGGTTACCATTGGTACGGTGTCACTCTCAGCACGAACAAAAAAATGCAAATCCGCGTCAAAGGAAGTACAGAAACATTTGGAAATTGGCGTGTCCGCTGTTCTCTGTAGCTTTTGTCTTCTGGTCATTGGCAATAAGAGGAGATAGTCTGCTAACTACAGAGCCAAGAAGCGTGTTTTCTACGGGAACCAGTTCCAGAGCCCCAAGCGCAGAGATCTGGAGAAAGAAAACGAGTCTGCATCTCGTGCTCAAACTGAAAGTGACTCTGAGCAATTGGGAGTACCTGACACGTCTCGTAGCTGCGAATCCTTGGCTGGCGATCTGAACTTACTTGCAGATGTAGATACTGAGAGCGCTGGTGACTCCAATGAAGACTCGAGTGAGGAGAGTGATAAAGTCCTTGATTCTGACAACAGGAATTTTAGTTTGCAGAAATTAAATTTAATTGTAGAATTTATTGTCCACATCAGCAGTTTGCAGAAAATGTAAGAGCTGGCCTAGTCTCCATAATTGAAGTGGCATGCAACTACTGCACTGCTGTTGCTTCACCGCCCGCAGTGGGAAAGACATCCAGTTATTTTTAATTGAATAGAAAGAGCGTACTGGCTATGCGCCTGCTTGAACGAGGCCGCGAGGATTTCCGGAAATTGTGTGCATTCCTCGATTTGCCAGCGCCGGTTGCAAAGAAGAACTACCAGCGCCTCGTGAAGAATCTTCACCAAGCTGCTAAAGCTACTGCAAGTTTGAGCATGAAAAATGCTGCTGAAGTTGTGTTCACACAACGAGTTGCGGCCGGGGAGGAATCGCCAGCCGAAATCGCGTCACAACGGACGGAACATGGATGCGACGAGGATACAGCTCCTTATATGGCATGCAGACTGTGATTGCTTTGGAGACGCACAAATTTGTGGACGTGGAAGTGTTGACCCGCTATTGTACTTTCTGCACAAGGAAGGAGACTCCCGACGGAACTATTTTGGAAATGCTATCTGCAGGATTGCAGGCTTCGTCACAGTGATGGCCCGTGTTATTTGGGATCTGTTTGCCACAGCGTACAGTCCAAGGATGGCGAGAAATGCAATCAGTTCTGCCCAGAAGGACTCATGGTGCAGATGGCAGCAATAGAAGTGTGGATATGGCAATGCTTCTGTGGCAGTTTCTTTATCGTCGAACAACACTATCCCTGTTGCAGTTTTTGAAGAAATTAAACCTGTATATGTCCATCTTGCCGACAAATCCCTCCTACAGGGCTGTGTTCGTCATGCCACACAGAATGCCAATGAAGCACTCTATGGCACTATTGTCCAAAGGAATCGTTCTGTAGCTCCATAACTGTTGAGACTGCTGTGTTCCTGGCAGTGATCGTGTTCAATGAGGACCACAGTGAGCTTGCCGAAGTAGTACAGCGTATGGGACGCACTGTTAGTCCGTCGTTGGAGAGAAATCTAGGTGTCTTTCAAGGGGAAAACTGTACTACAAGCGTAGAAAGTCGTCAGAAGAGGAGCAAAAGGCAAGTAAGCATTGCAGAGCAGTGAAGATAGGGTTTCTAGATCAGGCACAGCACAAGGAAGAAGAAACATATGCTGCTGGTGGCTTTTGAAAGGTGAAACTGGAGTGTACTTTTTCCTGAATTTGACCCTCTTTTTCATGGACTCCGGCAAGTTTGAGCCAACATATCTCAGGGCTTACTTGTCATAGAATCATAATCTTGGGCATTATTCACATCTACATGAAATTTGCTAGGTGCTTAACTAAACAGAACTGTCAATATCCCAGAGAGGTTCTTCCAACTGGCATGTCTCTGAATTATCTGTAAACATCGCGTTTCTGATCTTTAAATCTGAAAATCACATTGCTCCACTGTACATATGTTTGCAAGGTTTAGTGTAGCTTAGCACCTTGAGCTGTCAGTCTGCATGAGTTCTGAGAAAATTTATACTGCTGGGCACCATTAGCCTCTGTTCTATTTTGGCTCAATCCTTGCCCTGTACATGCGATATAAACGCATTTTGCCTGAGAGCAAGTTCGGCACTTCAAGATATGTGAGATGTATAAAAAATGATTCTGAACCTAGGTATGAACACCCTCAACATCATTGCCAAGTTTGGTTTGGATATTCCTAGCTGTTCATGGCTTCTGGTCCAAAGAGTGTAGTATACGGAAAAGGGGAACTGCCACCTTTTAAGAGAGTGGGGGATTGCCAACCACGGCGATAAATAAAAATAAGGGGAGGGCAAAAGAAAGAGTAGCAAAATGAACAGCAACAACAACTCCGTAAAGAAAGATAATGGCAAAATAAAAACAGTGAAAATCACAGAGTCTTGAATGGAAGGGCTGAAGGAGACGTCAACTCAGCCACGAACAATATACTAATCATTCAATAATTGTCTCCAGTGATGTTTCGACCAGCCACACTATTTCACTACAGAAGTTCAGGGATCTTGGCTCCTCACAATCCCTGGCAGCCGACACACGGAACTGGAGATCAGACACGTTTACATGTATGTACTGTGATATAACCTAACACTGGTTAAAAACCAGTATTAGATAAACCTTGTTATAGTTCACGCAATTGTTAGATTGACAGCATGAAAAAAAGAAAGAAAAAGAAGTCTTTATACAAGTTAAAGAAAAGAGCGAAGAAAACAAGACGACGTCAGGAGTAGTCTCCTAACCCCCTAGCGTAATGAGGGTCAGAACCGGGTGCGACACCCATAATAATGGTTCAAATGGTCCACAGAAATCAGAGTTCTGCCAACCGCGGAAGGCTGTATTAAGGTCACTGTTTCCGAACACAGTGTCCTCCACCTTGTTTCATGCTGTCAATCTAACAATGTATGTACTGGTATTGAGCGAAGATCTTAGAAGTGGTAATGAAATTAAATTTATCATAGCGGCCATTATTTCATGTACATATCGCATATCCATATTTTGCTTTCATTGGTGCCAGTATGGAGACAGAACCAGACTTGGCTTGTATACATCTTGTCTGGAATTTGTCTCTCTCACAAAATCAGACGTTTCTAACCTAAACGCTTTCTCAGCGACAAGGAAAGGGGCCTAGGCCGAAGTTTGGACAGAACTACAATAATACCACTCCCCTTATTCATGGTTCACACATGACGGGTTTACGTGGCTCTAGTAAAAAAACTTTTTTTGAAGAATTGTACAATGCACAGATGTATGTGAGATACCGTTTTCAGTAGTAGTGTCTGATTGTTTGAGAGACGGACTGCCTTCAGTGGAGACAGCGGATTTCTTCAATATTTTCTATTTTATACCATACATGTATATGAAACTGGCCGTTCCGCTAAAATAGTATGGCAGTAAGTCCGGGGCCGTCATCAGTGCCTCTGTTAATAGTATCATGCCAGTGGCCTTGATTGCATTAGTTCAGTCGATGGCCCGGGATTGTCCTGCCGGATCCCAATAAGTGTTGCTGCCTTGTCCAATTCCAGTCTGGGCAGGATCCTCCCCCCCCCCCTCGCCCGTTGTGAAGTGAACCTTGACTTGCACAAGTATAATGCAGACCCAAGCGCTTTTTATAGGGGCAAATCTCAGTACAGCAAGGGCTAGATTGTTTTGCAAGTCTAAGCTTTTTGTTCATTGCAATCATGTGGCTGCGTGGAGATATACATGTACATGTCATTGGCCATTCCAGAATACATGTACACAGTGTAGAAATGCCGGAGAAAGGATTTTGAAGCGTTAGTCGCAATGTGGTGCCTCATGGTTCCTAGAAAGCAAGCACATGATGGCGGGCGATATATCCTGTTGTTGATGATAGCAAAGGTCGTGCAAATAGTATAATGGAAGCTATATGTTTTAGTAGGTACATGTACGTATAGAGTGTTGTAGTTCATCGCTTGTTGAGTACAAAAACAGCCAGACTAGCTCGCGTTACAGAGACTAACGCTTGTTCAAGGTCGACGGATGCAGCAAATTCGACTTTCAAATAAGGAAAAGAACAAAGAAAAGAACATATTGCTGCAACGGTCCAGTGGAGAAGGCGGCTGCTCAGACGGCTTTAGCGTGCAATTCCTGCGGACTGCCTTGACACAAATACTTCTTAATTCACGATTGAATGACCTCCAACCTTCCACTCCGAAAACCTGAAAGAAAACACAATTGAACTCCCATGGTGAGCAGTAGAAGGTAACAGGAGGGTTTGAGAACAAAGTTGACCCGGAAGTGACCTTGTCATGATTTGACAGGCTGTGGTTTGACCCTGTCAATTTGTGGTTTGACCCTGATTACTTTACCGTGACATCCGTCAAATAGTGTTACCAGATCACGTGTAACACCCGTGTACTGCGATGTACCTGTGTTACCATAACTTTTGAAGAAAGTGTGACGGTAACTTTGAAAAGTGTGACTGTAACTTTGAAAAGTGTGACGGTAACTTTGAAAAGTGTGACGGTAACTTTGAAAAGTGTTTGTTATGCTGTTACAAATTTTTTTTTTTTTTTTTTTAACTGTATCAATGAAATGTCTTTTATTTTTATTACAAACTCTGTTTTTATCTATATTTGTTAAACTGTGTGCGTGCAACAAACTCTGTTTTCCCTCTGGAGTATCACGGTGAGCACCACCACCACCACCACCGTCACCAAACCTGATACTCCACGAGCAAAGCAATGCATCACCGTTGTAAGCCTGCTCGACTCTGCATGAAGCAACAGGTTAGCCGGCAATGACAAAATGAAGAGAGGTACCACTGCGAAGAAGACGATCACTTGCGCGCTACTCGAAGAGAGGTACATAATTATGTACTCAGGATGTAGCCCTGTGAAAAAGATGATCACCTGCGATACATCTGAAATGAATGAATGATGCGATGCATTAGGTAGCCGTCTAGCGTCGTGTTTGAGTAAAGGTGAAGTGATGTGCGCTCAAGTGCATGGATCTACGCTAACTATTCACGGTCTGCGAGTACTAGTCATGCACGAACTTGTCGGACAGGTAGAACAATGCCGAAGACAAGGTGTCAAGTCTGTCCGTGTAGTTACTTTAAGTGCTTGACTGTGTTGTGCATGTACATGTAAGTGCTTAGAGGTTTTTGGTGGAAGCATACAGAATTGAAAAAGCGTTGGCACTAGTTTGAGAACAAATGTGCGCGGCAGTATTGTCTCAAGCTGTTTGTGGACAATTGCCTCACCTCGTGATGGAGAAAATGCAAGCGCATGCATACTGAGACGCTGACGACGAGGAGTGCTCACCTCGGAGTTTGCACCGTTATGAACAAACACGCACGGCGGCATCGTCTCAAGCGGCTTGTGGGACAACTATTTGCCCACCTCGTGATGGGGAAAATGCAAACGCATGCATACCGAGATCACGAGCGCTCACCTCGTGACGAAGAAAATGCAGACGCATGCATACCGAAATGATGAGCGAATCGTCTTTTGCCATAGAGTAGGGTGGGAACGAACGTGCACGACGGCGTTGTCTCAAGCCGTTAAGCAGCTGTTGCATGTAGCGCATGCATACCGAGATGATGGGCGGACCGTCGTTTGCCATTGAGTAGGCTATGAACGAACATGCACGGCGGCATTGTCTCAAGCGGTTTGTGGGTAATGCGTCCACCTCGTGACGATGAAAATGCAGACGCATGCATACCGAGATGATGAGCGAATCGTATTTTGCCATAGAGTAGGGTGCGAACGAACGTGCACGAAAGCACAAATTGCGACGGCGCCCGCAGCACCTACTCAGCAAGACAGGCAATGCAGACATCTCACTGAATCTACACCCTTAATCCAGAGATCTGGGAGGGCAACAGCAAACTACTCCACAGAGATTTATGCCGGAAACGGCCAAGGACCGCGCGTTGCGGACCGTGAGTACCAACAGGAGGAGGGTCGAGCAGTATCATGAGTCAGTCAGTGAAGTGGATCTGGGGGAACAGCTCCGGTCACGGGACGAGCAGCTAGCAAATGGGAGAAGAGGGGGCTGTACATAAACGGAGGATGAGACGGATGATGAGAAGATGGAAGAGGAATTGGATGAAGAAACGGTCGCTGAAGAGACAGAGGACGAGGCAGATGAGGGTGGTGATGATGATCGTGTGGATGACGAGCGGAACGAGAAAGAGGACGATGGGATGGACGAGGAGGAGTCGGATTGGAAAGAGCGAGATGAGGCGGATGAATGTGTTGATCGTAAGAAGTCGGCGGTGTATCTACACTTGTTATCTCGTCCTGACTGTCTTTGTGTGTACGATGACTCTCGTTTTTCTGTACTGTGTCGTGCTCGTTATGTTCAGCAGTTGACAGTCCTTGAGGCAGTTTGTATACGTATTCATAAGCCTGTTTTGTGTGAGCAGAAAGGGCACGTTTTTGCACTGAGGTTGTATTCGTAGGTTGGCACTTCGTTCAGTGCCTTCTTACCTTTGGTTACGCAATCTTGTTACCTTTTCGCGTTTCCTCTAGTGGTTTTATTGCACTTATATCATGATGTTCTTTCTAACACCCTTCTATTTAACACAGTACTTAACTTCAGTTTCTTTCGTTGTATTCTTTAGTTCCGTTTTTTCCACTGATGGTAGGAACGAGAAAATCGATTTTGGGTTTCAATAATAATTTTTTTTATTATTGTTATAAAATACACATACATCTCGAACAAGTAGCGTATTGGCGTGATGTCTGCGCCCTTCATCCTATTCATACGAAGTAGCTATCTTAAAATACAATCTCCAGTCCAATTTCCACTTCTACCCAAATCGGAATACTTGATCACGTATTCAGTACTACACGGAAATAAAAGAAAACGCTAGGGAATATGGTGCGACTCGCCAGTCAAGTAGAATTTTTCACAATACGGAGTCTTCCTACCATAGTACAGCCCGTTAGGCTGTGTTTACACGAGGCGTTTCAGCCCGCCATGTACACAAAATGAATGGCGCGTTTACGCGCTTGACCCGGGTCAGGAAAATTGTACGAACGTACTTCTGTGCGTATCCCGCGCCAGGTTTTTGAACATGACTGCATTTGCAAATTTCGCGCGAACGGATTCACGTGATCACACATGACTCTAGAACTTGACTTTTGGCGGCATATCAGTATTTGACCCGGGTCAACTGTCTTCATGTAAACGCTCACCTATTTTGTCTATCGTACAGACTTTCAACCCGGGCTGAACTCGACCAGGTTTGAAATTTCTCATGTAAACAGAGTGCAGTTCGCCAGGAGAGTATGCTGTATATGACAGACCCACTTGCGCTATGGCCACGGACTTGTAAATTTGGGATATTTTTTCTTAATTGCATCACTTCACATATAAGCCCATGTTGTAATTGGTGGAAATAAATAAGCCTGAGGTGAATACGCCCAGGCCTTTTTTTCTCATGTAAACAGCCTCTGAGAAGGGAGGTCCATGCAAGTCCTGCAAAAGGACACTAACAAGTTTCAAAAATGTCATACCCCAATCTGCACTGTGGTTACAGGAGCTTGCAAACATAGCACGGACATCACACGACTCTCACTAAACAACAGCCATCATTATTAGCTTTTAGTCTTTCGAATGTTATGCTGAAGGCAATTTATGCAACCAAAGCAGAGGCGGTGGATGATTCACTGCAGGCAAACGAGCAAACAGAAATGAGACAAGAGAGTTATTCACACATCAACCATTTAGCTGTGCCAACATGCTAAATAGCAATGAAATTATTTATTGAGGTAATCTGGAAGAAGCAATGGCTTGCTGCTGGCAATTGATTGGGTCTGATTGTAACTCATCTCCGGCAATCTATATCAATGGGTCACTCGGCATTATCGATACATTTTACAGAACGAAAACGTCAAGTTACCACCACCCCGGAAAAAATGTATAAACTCAATAGATAGAATGGATTTATGGCATAGGGAGTTTACTTGTGTATAAATCTTACTGTAACCTCAAGCCTATAGGTCAAGTAAGAACACGCATGTAGGGCAAAATGGGAGCTTCACTGCTTTTTTAAATCTGCAAACAAAACCATGGCACCCAATTTTTCCAGAGAAATATGTGCAGTACAGTCGTGCACCCAAGAACGATATTTCCAAGGGGTTAGCCTGGGACGTCCTTATTTTTACTCATGGCTGCAGTCGTATAGCACGTTCTTAGACAAAAATCCGCACCGGAACATTGTGTCCTACAAGCTGCCGTTCTCAAGTTTAGGCTTTGGCGTTCTTCAGCATGCGACTCTACAATGAAATTGTCCAAATGTTCTACCATTCTGTAGATAGGCCGGCCAGAGACATGACGATGGCAATGTGAATCGCCATGACGACACTATTTAAAAAGCTAGTAGTAAGTAAATGTGAAGTACATTCACACAACATGTGCCAGTGAAGCGACATCCAGATGTGGTAAGACACCGTAAGAATATTAGCAAGGACTTACTACTTCCAGTTGGAGGGAAGAACACGCCTCGTCTTGTAGTAGCGAGCAAGGCGATGGATACGGCTCTCGATGAGAATGAGCCTGAACTTGGAATCCTTATCCTCAAACATGTAACCACACCAAATAGAATCGAAGCAGGATATTGTTCACCCTGGTACATTTACCAAAAGCCACATCATTGTTTTCCAAAGAGATGCATGGAGTGACCGCACAGACTGGTCACAACAAGACATCACCACATTGGATATTCAAATTACTTTGAAACAAAGTGAACTAAAGTGGAAATGTATTCAGTTTTCAGGCACTAGTTAACATCTGTTAATTTGGCAAAGACATATAACTTTAAATTCACAACCGCATCACGCAGTGAACCCAAGACTTCGCTAAGCCGTGAATACGGTAACGCTGAAAAGTAAAACACACCTTGCGTTGCTTCTCCATATGCTTGCGGACAGAGACAGCCTTCTTGATAAGGTGGTACAAGTCCTCTGGAATGGCAGGGGCCAAACCTAACACAAGGAAACAAAAATGAATACAAACACGGACAGCTTGCACAAGGAGAAGAAACTAGTCTCTGAGTAACAGCAAACAAGTTCAAGGAACAGAACTTTTCAGCTAGATAATAAAACAGTGTTCAACTGTTCATACTTTGAAATAGATTTTCATCAGGCAGTCTATATTGTATCAAAGGTTTAAAAAAAAAGCCGAATACAAAGAACATTACACACGAGTAAGGGAACAAAGAAAATATTTTCTTTCTTTCAAGCCAGTAGTTGGCCAAGGATCCTAGGCTAGTGGTCTGGATTTTCATATTCGGAGGCCTCCATCACATCCGGATTCTATTTAGTGAAGGAAGACGTAGAGCTCTAAACCGTCTACAAAGAAAAAATTTCTTTCTTTCAAGCCAGTAGTTGGCCAAGGATCCTAGGCTAGTGGTCTGGATTTTCATATTTGGAGGCCTCCATTACTTCCGGATTCTATTTAGTGAAGGAAGATGTAGAGCTCTAAACCGTTCACCTTTCAGAAATATAGGCACAGGAGCGTGTCACTTATCCAGCGGTTGCTGGCCCAAGTTTTCCATGCATAGCCTACACTTCACAAAGTGTGTTCATATTGATGGGCAAAGGTTAATAAACACAAGTGTCAGATACGAAAAGAATGCAAACAAACTGTACATGTACATTTGTTACACCTGTATACTAGACTTCCAGATGTGTCAACACATTGGCGATAATTTAGCTTCAGCCATTCAGAATATTCACTTGACCAACAGGGCCCGGTGCCGAGGGTGTCAGATAACTGACCGCTGATGAGGCCATTACATATGCTTTGAATGGAATGCATGGACTCGAGTGACAGTTTGTATTGAGATTCGAAGACCAAATTTGTATCAAGTGGCAAGCCATGCAAACAGTGTTAGGTTTGGGTTGCAAACCGGCACTCGCGCTCCACTGCTTTGCCACTCCATACAAGGCACCTCAAATCGTGACGTTATCACATTTACATAATACAGCGCTGACAATTGCTCAAGTGAAGTGCTATCATAGTAGTAGCCAATCCAGCATATATTACAGTTCAAGGGATCCAGGGCAATCACTACAAACAGCAACCACAATTCGTTCTGCGTCATACAATCGGGATGTTGCAGACACCTGCTGTGTCCAACCTATACCCTGAGTCATCATTGGAGGGCGATGATGAGGCTGTTGTTAGTAACCATCACTGTACCGCAGTATAGGGTGCCACCATTGCATAGTAATATTTATTGCCCATTTTTAAAATTCGAATTGCTAAAATGGGTTTCAATATTGCTAATGTCAGCTGCTACTTCTGCCGAGATGTAACGGACGGTGACTAATATATTTAAAGGAAGACAAACTAACTATTAAATTGAACATGTATGTAGGTAATTCATGAAAATGTAAAAAAATATCAATTACATACCCTTAGCTTTCAGGATTCGGAGGATCTTGTTGCCAGTAACAAGTTTGACCTGGGCAATACCATTGCTATCACGCAGCATCACACCTACAAATGCAATAGGTACAGATTGCACAACAATGATCACGTCAATTAGGCATTCTGCTAAAGAGTTCTGTAAAAGTGTGAATTGTGTTGAGTAAAATTATGCGTACAAAATCAAATTTCGACTTGTAGTAAATTGTTCTTACCGATTTGGGACGGAGTGCGCCCCTTCTTGGCGAGCTTGGCAATCATTTCCTTGACCTCGTCAGAGGACATTTTGACCCACTGCAGTTAACAGTAGGGTAGTATAGGTATTGTTTACCTTACAAGTCTTCCATACTTGCAGATTTTACTCAGCAGCTAAAAACTTACTGTTGGCACACTGCGCCTGTATGGCAGTGCCGAGGACGAAATGCCCTTTCTGCAAAGTACCACAATCGAGCACAAACAAGATTGTCGTCAGGCAGGGAAATACGACTGTGTAGAGAGGCTTCCAATGGCCCAAATCAGCTGGGAACATACCCGGGCGCGTGCATACGGACCATGATTGCGTCTTCTTGCCAGGCGATCGAAAGAGAGGCGATCGAGAAAGAAAGAACGAAAGCGCGCATGCGCCTTATTT
This sequence comes from Sycon ciliatum, assembly GCF_964019385.1. Lineage (NCBI taxonomy): Eukaryota > Metazoa > Porifera > Calcarea > Leucosolenida > Sycettidae > Sycon > Sycon ciliatum. The sequence continues at coordinate 20,256,635 of NC_088651.1, read as the reverse complement.
CTCCATTGGAATATTTTTTGCCTACCTACCGGTACTGTACTTCGTCAGTTCGTGTTTCCCAGTCAGTGCATGCATGCAGTGCACTCGTACACTCATTTGCGGTGCACTGTGATCTGACCCGTGCCTCCCATGAGAGTGGGATGGGTGCCCATAGACCAGCTAGGAGAATGCCTGAGGGAATGCAGGGGTGCATAATTGCCGAACAACCCGCTCCCTGGGACTAAGGGCTAAACATTGACGCCCTCAACTACTGATTGAAGGGGAGTCGGTTTGAGCGTCTGAAATATTGATTCACGGCACCGGGTGGCGAAGCCGGCATTACCATTATAATTCTCAATTCACAGATGACATGGCGTCAACCAATGTTGTGAACCATTGGTGTTAGTACTGGCTAAGCATTATTAATTCCTGGCAGTGGGAGTTGCCTGTTACGTGCCCTACGTCATCAACAAGATTGGGAGGGGAGGGTGCATGTGAAGCTCGAGTTGATCTTAGCTCGCCCTGGGGGCCTAGTCCTCACTCATTAGGATCACGCACACGCACATAACGCTCCAGAAGCATTAGTCAAACAAACCCTCCGAAATACTACTCGCCGTAGACACTCCAGGGGAATACAGGGAGTTGCCCCCATCTATAGATAAATAAACAAATAGCGGTAATGATGGTAGTTACAGTTCGCTTAGTTCGCATTACTATCATTATCAGTATTAAATCAGAAGGTGGCGGGTGCTGGCCCATACTCCCATCGACACTACATAGACTAGTACTAGTACTATTACTACAATGTCTACGAGGAGTAGAACGCGGCTGGGCTGAGTACAGGATAAGACGCCACAGCTCGCGGCCTAAAAATAACTAAGGTGGCGGCTCGTACACTGACTGTCAAGTGACAGGACAGTGCAGACTGTTCCCCGCACGCAATGCAACGACCTCCTACTGCACTGCTGCAGTCTGGTTGATACTAGCTTCGTGATAGCAACGTCCAGATTATGTCGCAATTATTTCGATGACGGGAACACCATTCTGGCATTCATGACATGATCAGCAAAATGTCGGAACATCGCCCATCGCATGGATCGCGATCATCATCAGCCTAGCCATTCATTTCAAATCTTTCGAAAAACTGACGATCCGCTTCTGCAAAAAGCAATCTTGATGACGTCATTGCTCCACTTCAGTGCTAGCATGAGTGCACGTGCAGTGGCGCGAGTACGAGTGTACGACTGCACTGCATGCATGCACTGACTGGGAAACACGAACTGACGAAGTACAGTACCGGTAGGTAGGCAAAAAATATTCCAATGGAGAAATAAGGCGCATGCGCGCTTTCGTTCTTTCTTTCTCGATCGCCTCTCTTTCGATCGCCTGGCAAGAAGACGCAATCATGGTCCGTATGCACGCGCCCGGGTATGTTCCCAGCTGATTTGGGCCATTGGAAGCCTCTCTACACAGTCGTATTTCCCTGCCTGACGACAATCTTGTTTGTGCTCGATTGTGGTACTTTGCAGAAAGGGCATTTCGTCCTAGGCACTGCCATACAGGCGCAGTGTGCCAACAGTAAGTTTTTAGCTGCTGAGTAAAATCTGCAAGTATGGAAGACTTGTAAGGTAAACAATACCTATATTACCCTACTGTTAACTGCAGTGGGTCAAAATGTCCTCTGACGAGGTCAAGGAAATGATTGCCAAGCTCGCCAAGAAGGGGCGCACTCCGTCCCAAATCGGTAAGAACAATTTACTACAAGTCGAAATTTGATTTTGTACGCATAATTTTACTCAACACAATTCACACTTTTACAGAACTCTTTAGCAGAATGCCTAATTGACGTGATCATTGTTGTGCAATCTGTACCTATTGCATTTGTAGGTGTGATGCTGCGTGATAGCAATGGTATTGCCCAGGTCAAACTTGTTACTGGCAACAAGATCCTCCGAATCCTGAACGCTAAGGGTATGTAATTGATATTTTTTACATTTTCATGAATTACCTACATACATGTACAATTTAATAGTTAGTTTGTCTTCCTTTAAATATATTAGTCACCGTCCGTTACATCTCGGCAGAAGTAGCAGCTGACATTAGCAATATTGAAACCCATTTTTAGCAATTCGAATTTTAAAAATGGGCAACAAATATTACTATGCAATGGTGGCACCCTATACTGCGGTACAGTGATGGTTACTAACAACAGCCTCATCATCGCCCTCCAATGATGACTCAGGGTATAGGTTGGACACAGCAGGTGTCTGCAACATCCCAATTGTATGACGCAGAACGAATTGTGGTTGCTGTTTGTAGTGATTGCCCTGGATCCCTTGAACTGTAATATATGCTGGATTGGCTACTACTATGATAGCACTTCACTTGAGCAATTGTCAGCGCTGTATTATGTAAATGTGATAACATCACGATTTGAGGTGCCTTGTATGGAGTGGCAAAGCAGTGGAGCGCGAGTGCCGGTTTGCAACCCAAACCTAACACTGTTTGCATGGCTTGCCACTTGATACAAATTTGGTCTTCGAATCTCAATACAAATTGTGACTCGAGTCCATGCATTCCATTCAAAGCATATGTAATGGCCTCATCAGCGGTCAGTTATCTGACACCCTCGGCACTGGGCCCTGTTGGTCAAGTGAATATTCTGAATGGCTGAAGCTAAATTATCGCCAATGTGTTGACACATCTGGAAGACTAGTATACAGGTGTAACAAATGTACATGTACAGTTTGTTTGCATTCTTTTCGTATCTGACACTTGTGTTTATTAACCTTTGCCCATCAATATGAACACACTTTGTGAAGTGTAGGCTATGCATGGAAAACTTGGGCCAGCAACCGCTGGATAAGTGACACGCTCCTGTGCCTATATTTCTGAAAGGTGAACGGTTTAGAGCTCTACATCTTCCTTCACTAAATAGAATCCGGAAGTAATGGAGGCCTCCAAATATGAAAATCCAGACCACTAGCCTAGGATCCTTGGCCAACTACTGGCTTGAAAGAAAGAAATTTTTTCTTTGTAGACGGTTTAGAGCTCTACGTCTTCCTTCACTAAATAGAATCCGGATGTGATGGAGGCCTCCGAATATGAAAATCCAGACCACTAGCCTAGGATCCTTGGCCAACTACTGGCTTGAAAGAAAGAAAATATTTTCTTTGTTCCCTTACTCGTGTGTAATGTTCTTTGTATTCGGCTTTTTTTTAAAACCTTTGATACAATATAGACTGCCTGATGCAAATCTATTTCAAAGTATGAACAGTTGAACACTGTTTTATTATCTAGCTGAAAAGTTCTGTTCCTTGAACTTGTTTGCTGTTACTCAGAGACTAGTTTCTTCTCCTTGTGCAAGCTGTCCGTGTTTGTATTCATTTTTGTTTCCTTGTGTTAGGTTTGGCCCCTGCCATTCCAGAGGACTTGTACCACCTTATCAAGAAGGCTGTCTCTGTCCGCAAGCATATGGAGAAGCAACGCAAGGTGTGTTTTACTTTTCAGCGTTACCGTATTCACGGCTTAGCGAAGTCTTGGGTTCACTGCGTGATGCGGTTGTGAATTTAAAGTTAAATGTCTTTGCCAAATTAACAGATGTTAACTAGTGCCTGAACACTGAATACATTTCCACTTTAGTTCACTTTGTTTCAAAGTAATTTGAATATCCAATGTGGTGATGTCTTGTTGTGACCAGTCTGTGCGGTCACTCCATGCATCTCTTTGGAAAACAATGATGTGGCTTTTGGTAAATGTACCAGGGTGAACAATATCCTGCTTCGATTCTATTTGGTGTGGTTACATGTTTCAGGATAAGGATTCCAAGTTCAGGCTCATTCTCATCGAGAGCCGTATCCATCGCCTTGCTCGCTACTACAAGACGAGGCGTGTTCTTCCCTCCAACTGGAAGTAGTAAGTCCTTGCTAATATTCTTACGGTGTCTTACCACATCTGGATGTCGCTTCACTGGCACATGTTGTGTGAATGTACTTCACATTTACTTTTTACTAGCTTTTTAAATAGTGTCGTCTTGGCGATTCACATTGCCATCGTCATGTCTCTGGCCGGCCTATCTACAGAATGGTAGACCATGTGGACAATTTCATTGTAGAGTCGCATGCTGAAGAACGCCAAAGCCTAAACTTGAGAATGGCAGCTTGTAGGACACAATGTTCCGGTGCGGATTTTTGTCTAAGAACGTGTTATACGACTGCAGCCATGAGTAAAAATAAGGACGTCCCAGGCTAACCCCTTGGAAACATCGTTCTTGGGTGCTCGACTGTACTGCACATGTTTCTCTGGAAAAATTGGGTGCCATGGTTTTGTTTGCAGATTTAAAAAAGCAGTGAAGCTCCCATTTTGCCCTACATGCGTGTACTTACTTGACCTATAGGCTTGAGGTTACAGTAAGATTTATACACAAGTAAACTCCCTATACCATAAATCCATTCTATCTATTGAGTTGATACATTTTTTCCGGGGTGGTGGTAACTTGACGTTTTCGTTCTGTAATATTTGTCCATAATGCCGGGTGACTCATTGATATAGATTGCCGGGGATGAGTTACAATCAGACCCAATCAATTGCCAGCAGCAAGCCATTGCTTCTTCCAGATTACCTCAATAAATAATTTCATTGCTATTTAGCATGTTGGCACAGCTAAATGGTTGATGTGTGAATAACTCTCTTGTCTCATTTCTGTTTGCTCGTTTGCCTGCAGTGAATCATCCACCGCCTCTGCTTTGGTTGCATAAATTGCCTTCAGCATAACATTCGAAAGACTAAAAGCTAATAATGATGGCTGTTGTTTAGTGAGAGTCGTTTGATGTCCGTGCTATGTTTGCAAGCTCCTGTAACCACAGTGCAGATTGGGGTATGACATTTTGAAACTTGTTAGTGTCCTTTTGCAGGACTTGCATGGACCTCCCTTCTCAGAGGCTGTTTACATGAGAAAAATAAGCCTGGGCGTATTCACCTCAGGCTTATTTATTTCCACCAATTACAACATGGGCTTATATGTGAAGTGATGCAATTAAGAAAAATATCCCAAATTTACAAGTCCGTGGCCATAGCGCAAGTGGGTCTGTCATATACAGCATACTCTCCTGGCGAACTGCACTCTGTTTACATGAGAAATTTCAAACCTGGTTGAGTTCAGCCCGGGTTGAAAGTCTGTACGATAGACAAAATAGGTGAGGGTTTACATGAAGACAGTTGACCCGGGTCAAATACTGATATGCCGCCAAAAGTCAACTTCTAGAGTCATGTGTGATCACGTGAATCCGTTCGCGCGAAATTTGCATATGCAGTCATGTTCAAAAACCTGGCGCGGGATACGCACAGAAGTACGTTCGTACAATTTTCCTGACCCGGGTCAAGGGGCGTAAACGCGCCATTCATTTTGTGTACATGGCGGGTTGAAATCTGGCTCGGGCTGAAACGCCTCGTGTAAACACAGCCTAACGGGCTGTACTATGGTAGGAAGACTCCGTATTGTGAAAAATTCTACTTGACTGGCGAGTCGCACCATATTCCCTAGTGTTTTCTTTTATTTCCGTGTAGTACTGAATACGTGATCAAGTATTCCGATTTGGGTAGAAGTGGAAATTGGACTGGAGATTGTATTATAAGATAGCTACTTCGTATGAATAGGATGAAGGGCGCAGACATCACGCCAATACGCTACTTGTTCGAGATGAATGTGTATTTTATAACAATAAAAAAAAAATTATTATTGAAACCCAGAATCGATTTTCTCGTTCCTACCATCAGTGGAAAAAACGGAACTAAAGAATACAACGAAAGAAACTGAAGTTAAGTACTGTGTTAAATAGAAGGGTGTTAGAAAGAACATCATGATATAAGTGCAATAAAACCACTAGAGGAAACGCGAAAAGGCAACAAGATTGCGAAACCAAAGGTAAGAAGGCACTGAACGAAGTGCCAACCTACGAATACAACCTCAGTGCAAAAACGTGCCCTTTCTGCTCACACAAAACAGGCTTATGAATACGTATACAAACTGCCTCAAGGACTGTCAACTGCTGAACATAACGAGCACGACACAGTACAGAAAAACGAGAGTCATCATACACACAAAGACAGTCAGGACGAGATAACAAGTGTAGATACAGCGCCGACTTCTTACGATCAACACATTCATCCGCCTCATCTCGCTCTTTCCAATCCGACTCCTCCTCGTCCATCCCATCGTCCTCTTTCTCGTTCCGCTCGTCATCCACACGATCATCATCACCACCCTCATCTGCCTCGTCCTCTGTCTCTTCAGCGACCGTTTCTTCATCCAATTCCTCTTCCATCTTCTCATCATCCGTCTCATCCTCCGTTTATGTACAGCCCCCTCTTCTCCCATTTGCTAGCTGCTAGTGCCGTGACCGGAGCTGTTCCCCCAGATCCACTTCACTGACTGACTCATGATACTGCTCGACCCTCCTCCTGTTTGTACTCACGGTCCGCAACGCGCGGTCCTTGGCCGTTTCCGGCATAAATCTCTGTGGAGTAGTTTGCTGTTGCCCTCCGAGATCTCTGGATTAAGGGTGTAGATTCAGTGAGATGTCTGCATTGCCTGTCTTGCTGAGTAGGTGCTGCGGGCGCCGTGGCAATTTGTGCTTTCGGGCACGTTCGTTCGCACCCTACTCTATGGCAAAATACGATTCGCTCATCATCTCGGTATGCATGCGTCTGCATTTTCATCGTCACGAGGTGGACGCATTACCCACAAACCGCTTGAGACAATGCCGCCGTGCATGTTCGTTCATAGCCTACTCAATGGCAAACGACGGTCCGCCCATCATCTCGGTATGCATGCGCTACATGCAACAGCTGCTTAACGGCTTGAGACAACGCCGTCGTGCACGTTCGTTCCCACCCTACTCTATGGCAAAAGACGATTCGCTCATCATTTCGGTATGCATGCGTCTGCATTTTCTTCGTCGCGAGGTGAGCGCTCGTGGTCTCGGTATGCATGCGTTTGCATTTTCCCCATCACGAGGTGGGCAAATAATTGTCCCACAAGCCGCTTGAGACGATGCCGCCGTGCGTGTTTGTTCATAACGGTGCAAACTCCGAGGTGAGCACTCCTCGTCGTCATCGTCTCGGTATGCATGCGCTTGCATTTTCTCCATCACGAGGTGAGGCAATTGCCCACAAACAGCTTGAGACAATACTGCCGCGCACATTTGTTCTCAAACTAGTGCCAACGCTCTTTCAATTCTGTATGCTTCCACCGAAAACCTCTAAGCACTTACATGTACATGCACAACACAGTCAAGCACTTAAAGTAACTACACGGACAGACTTGAGTCTTGAGACCTTGTCTTCGGCATTGTTCTACCTGTCCGACAAGTTCGTGCATAACAAGTACTCGCAGACCGTGAATAGTTAGCGTAGATCCATGCACTTGAGCGCACATCACTTCACCTTTACTCAAACACGACGCTAGACGGCTACCTAATGCATCGCATCATTCATTCATTTCAGATGTATCGCAGGTGATCATCTTCTTCCCAGGGCTACATCCTGAGTACATAATTATGTACCTCTCTTCGAGTAGCGCGCAAGTGATCGTCTTCTTCGCAGTGGTACCTCTCTTCATTTGGTCATTGCCGGCTAACCTGTTGCTTCATGCAGAGTCGAGCAGGCTTACAACGGTGATGCATTGCTTTATTCGTGGAGTATCAGGTTTGGTGACGGTGGTGGTGGTGGTGGTGCTCACCGTGATACTCCAGAGGGAAAACAGAGTTTGTTGCACGCACACAGTTTAACAAATATAGATAAAAACAGAGTTTGTAATAAAAATAAAAGACATTTCATTGATACAGTTTAAAAAAAATGACATTTCATTGATACAGTTTCAAAAAAATATAAATTTTTTTTTGTAACAGCATAACAAACACTTTTCAAAGTTACCGTCACACTTTCTTCAAAAGTTATGGTAACACAGGTACATCGCAGTACACGGGTGTTACACGTGATCTGGTAACACTATTTGACGGATGTCACGGTAAAGTAATCAGGGTCAAACCACAAATTGACAGGGTCAAACCACAGCCTGTCAAAACATGACAAGGTCACTTCCGGGTCAACTTTGTTCTCAAACCCTCCTGTTACCTTCTACTGTGAGCCAAGGATTACTTATGAAAAGTAAAAAGAAGCTGATTGTTCAGTAACTGGTGGTGCTAGTGGACATTATAGTGTAACTTATAGTTACTTGGTCCTTTATACTTTTTCTGAAAACACAATTGTATGCTTAGTACACTATTCCCCCCATCATGAACGCGAGGTTTTCTCATGGTTCACGTCAGACTCGCCTAGAGTCTGAGATTTCCGCAACGGTAGGAACGCAACCACCCTTCAAGAATCGCGAATGAACGCGGAATGAATGATGAACGCGAAACTCTTTTCATAAGAGCCAAAAATATGTAAAAGAGAAGGGACACATTGATATAATGGTACCAGTGTTGAGAACCACTGTCTGTTACAAGAGGTGTCATACATTTGCGAATCTAAATTGAGTGTGAGTAGGTGGTGTAGTCCGGGCATCGCTGGCATCCACATCATGCGATATGTAATTTTGTGCATACTTCGAAGTATTCCCTTACCTGTTCTAGATGACGGCTGTGTGGTACACACATCTCCACATTGCACTTGCTCCAGAAAGGAGGAGAGTATTGCCTAACACAATTAGACAACCAATCAGCAGACGTATGCCTATGTCATTTTGCTGACGAAAAGAGAAGGCCAATAAGATAATGTTGGCAACGAGTACAACGAAAAGCACTGAAGTGAAAATGAGGACATACATTATTATAACGAAAGCACTCACTACCGTGCGTACAATGTACATGCCAGGCTCTCAAAACACAACAAAATGATAGTTACGGTGAAGTTGGTTCTGTCCAAAGGCGAGGAACCGTTGGAAAACTGAAATGATAAAATTAAATCAAGAGTTGCTTAGTTAAAAAGCGCTACTTCATAATTTTGAGGGAGTTGAAAACAGGAAAAGTCTGAGTAAGCTCTGCTTCCTGTGTTTTTGCTCGTAACCCTGCTTGACGTGTATGCTGTGCCATTACCAAACCCCTGAGTGGCTCGCTGCTTGATTAGAGAGGTTCCGCACTACGTAAAGTTGAGCAACTTTACGTTAGTGGGCGGGAAAAACCCGTGAATTCGCGAGTTTGCACTCCACTTACGGAAAGTTGTCTACGTAGAGTACTTAGATAGGGCTCTGATAACGTAGCTGGTCCGTAAGTGGATTGGGGTACAAATTTATGACTCTCTCCCCATGGCGATCTGGTCGTACACTGCCGCGTTCGGAGTTGCCAAGGGCAGCTACGTGATTTGAAAACTCCGTATGGCGGAACCCAGATGCCCATGCAGTTTACGTAAGACTTTCCGTAGATCGACTACATTTTTAATTACGTTATGCGGAACCTCTCTATTACCTCTCCGATATGCTAGGTTAAGACGTTACGTATGAGCGTCTGACGTTGCAAATGTCCAAAGTCATGTTCTAGGGAAGCTACTCAAAATCAGTACGTATATGTAGCAAGCATAGTTATTATCCGCAGCTGTCTCTCACCTTGCGCCAGATATTCCTGTTCTACTTCGCGAATGAATGGTTTGATAGTACTTGTACTAGGGGCAGTGATCGCCAAGTCCGCTACAAGGAGTACATGACCTCCAAGAGGGCATTCTTGCCGCCACTTTTAGTATAGTTGGTGGGCCACATTTCCCTATCCAGCAGTGCGCCCACCACTAGATCAGTACTGCAGTAGACAAATGCACTTCAAACTTGCGTCAATTCGCACTGCACCATGGGTTGAGTCATCCTCAACACTCTGGATTGATAACTACCAACATTTGAATGACTTCTTTGTGTTGTACATTTGAGGTACGGCTTCCAGACTCTAAACAGTGGAACTGGCTTAGTACATACATACGCTGATGAAACACTAGGGAGATTTAGTCCCACGTGACGGATACGGGAACGTGGTTGATACACGTAAAGTTTATGTAATGGACCCACGTTCGCAAAGTTGTTTTTTTGTCACTCGGAACAAACAAGAGCATGAAGCAAAAGGCCCAAACTGGTCAACGACGCAGCTTCACAGCTCATCGAATATTTTGATGTCGTGCGTCGGAAAACGTCTTCAGCTGAGCATGCTCACAGTTTGCACAGTTCGATCCATTCGGATTTTCACCTACATTTTTCCAAACACGGCATGTAGTGAATTAGAAAACGGCTGTATGTGAGTCACTGCGTATCACGTGCTGCACACACGTAAAGTACACACGGATTACGTGGGACTAAACCTCCCTGCTATCTCAGTTACAACGTACTTAGACTTGAACCCGGATGTATTAGTCCATACTGAAATACATGTACGTGTACGTGTATGCTGGGATGGGTAGAACCTGGGCATACTACGTACACTTTCACGCTGGCCATGGGGTTATTCCAATCACCGTTCTACAGGATTGAAGTTTATCAAAAGTAACTTCGCACCGTGCTAGCGGAAAAAGTATTGAGAGACATTAATTTTGCCCACCTGACACCTACATGTACAATGCACTGTAGTACTGCATGCAGTGACACTAAACAGCCTTACACCCTGGGGCGCTAACAGCCCAGATTCACCTTTTCTTGCAGATATTTTTATTTCAATTGGACTGGAATATCAGAAAGTCGTCAGCATAATCGCATTGTCACACTATAATATGTTGTGTGCCGCACAAGATTTCAAAGCTACCATACGCCTCGAATTTCAAAGTAACACGCGCTGATCAACACGAATCAAACATACTACAAGTTAGTAGTAATGTAGTGACGAAATCCTACCTGTTGTTAGATGACCGCCGTCTTGTAAGCTTCATGCTTCATGCCAATTGCCCCACCGACAAATACCACGCTTCCGAGAACTAGACAGCTCAAGCCCAAAACAAGAGGTAGGCTGCTATTGCGCTCAGAGTTAATATGGAACATTATCAATCCCGCGCCAATGAAGAGAAAACATAGGCCAATAGTGTAAGCAAATATGTAGGATAGAAGCATCGTCCCGATTGCCCTGAACACAATTCTACCACTGGTGTATATGAAGCAGGTTGACGCTGATCTACATGTAAATCCACACAGATTCCAGTACTTCTAAACTGTTTCATTCGCGTTAAATCTGACAATTTTGCACAGAGTACATAAATGCATAATACGAAGGATTAGCAAGACGAAATTCGCGTTCGCGTTCGCAAACATTTTTCAGTTCGCGAACTGGATTGCGTACTTTAGCATTTTTCGTTCGGAAAAGTAGTCGGAACACGAATCGCGGATTCGTGTAAGGGCAGTCATAAATTTACCACGCTGTACTGTCTGTACGCAATGTACGTCGTGTCAGCGTCATGCATTTGCGAATTCTGGTTGCTAATCCTTCTCATAACGGGAATTCCGTCTCTGAGTTCGACTTTCCTTGGGGAGCGAACGCGAACGCGAATTTCGTCTTGCTAATCCTCCGTAATAACTACTGTAATATACGCAGAGTAGGGAGAGAGGACATCTATAGTTGAAGCGGCGATCTGAGCACTCGTCGTTCGATGCGAGCCACTGCTTTTCTATTGTCTCAATATTCAAGTGCACTGCAGTACTGAAGCAGGAGTGAAGTATCCCAGAGCAACGTTCACGTAATCCCATTAGACTTTCTACTGTTTTTTTCCCTGTTCTTTTTTCTTTCCTTTTTACCGAGCTGGGCTTGCACGTACATGTACTGTTGCAATATCGAAAACACATGTGCATGAGAAGCTCAACAAGTGTATTGCTCTCATTGCATCACCGGATCAATACGTTTGGACTGCATGGTAGTCTCGACATCACAGTGTGATACGCAGCCATTGGATACTACGGTTCGCAAGATACGTCGTTCGCAAGATAGATTGGTAGTTCGCAATACTGACAGGTGTGCAGCTCTCCGTGTTGCATCATGCTTGATAGGCCTTGATAGGCCATGTTCCGAAGTACATCAGGAAATTCACCACCAGTTTATAATATGTGTCTCGCTAGAATACCATTCCATTGACTGGGGCCAGGTCTATGTCAAGTGTTTGCACTATTCTGGGTGTGAAGCGGCCTTGGAGATCTTCCAACAATCACGTCCTCTAAGCGAGCAATTCAACTACTTTTCTCTGAAACCAACTGCAAACTCTGTAGCCAGGCTACTGTTAGGTACTATAAAACCGGAAAGTCTAACGATGTAAAAGAATAACGCTTTTGTAATTTTGGCATGATTAGTTACGTGCAGAAAGTTTAACGATGGCTAGCTGGGTGTGTTTCTCAACGCAATGGTATAGCCGGTGGTAACGCGGACGTGTAAACTTTACTTTACTTTTACCTGGCCACCAATCTGTATGCGCATCTTTACACAGACATCTTACTATAACGTTTTTTTCCAATAACGGAAAACAATTGGTTGTTAAAACGTTAGATTTTGTGCCTCGTTAGACTCTCAGGTTTTACAGTAGGATTTAGGTAGGAGAATCAATGCAATTATAATGTAGAGGTATTACCGAACACCCCGTAACATGTGGCGTTTCACACACATCATCACAGTTCGTCATTTCTTGTTTGTGATAACTTAGCAAACCGATCGTCTCGGCTCCAAAGCAAAAGGTACACACTGCAAGAATGAGAAAATAAAAGAGCTAGTGAGAGAAAGAGGGAAAAAAAGAACGAGAGAGGAAGAGAGAAAGAGAGACAGACAAACAGAGAGAGACAGAGAAAGAGGGATATATAGATAGATAGATAGAGAGAGAGAGAGAGAGAGAGAGAAAGAGAGAGAGAGAGAGAGAGAGCGAGAGAGAGAGAGAGAGAGAGAGATAGAGATAGAGAGAGAGAGAGAGAGAGAGAGAGAGAGAGCAAGAGAGAGAGAGAGGGACAGAGGGACAGAGAGAGAGAGCAAGAGAGAGAGAGAGAGAGAGAGAGAGAGAGAGAGAGGGATATATAGATAGAGAGATAGAGAGAGCAAGAGAGAGGGAGAGAGGGAGAGAGAGAGAGCAAGAGAGAGGGAGAGAGGGAGAGAGAGAGAGCAAGAGAGAGGGAGAGATTGAGCGACACGTAACTAGATAGAGAGACAGAGCGAGAGGAAGATTTGCGCATTAGTTAGATCCAAACAGCATTAACACCTGTTAAGGTAAGATCATGAAAACAATTGTATTTGTATTGTTCAAATTCACCGAGTGAAGGGGAATATCGTGTTCCTGGGACGTGGTATTGCTGAACACAATAGAACATAAAACCGTGAAAAATGCGGGAACGATAGCTACACCTCTGACCCGCCATCCGAATCCTTACCCCTGCTTTCAACATCAACATCAGCTTTCAACATCACTGCTTGCCAGGTGAATTTCGGAGGCCACTAGATGACTTGGGAACGCTGGGGAAGCAAGAAATGGAGGGGCGCCTGCCTCTGGCACGCTTGAAGACGAGTCAATGGAGGATGCATCGGTAAGCTTACGTGTACTGGGTGTTTCAAGTCTATCGGGTTGAGCTTTAACAAAAGATAAAGCCAGCAAGGAGGAAGCCAGCAAGGAAAAAGCCACTGATCACATATGATAATATGGCAGTCGCGTCTTTTCTACTATCACTTGCAAAATAAATTGCGAGGGTTAAAACAATTGCGAAGCTTATCACAACCACAGCAAAGCACAACACAATCTTTAAACCCTCCAAGTTGTCAGCTTTCCAATTCTCACTCTCTTCTTCTTGGTACATTTTCTGTCGTGCATTGTCACTTGAGACTGGGCTGCAAGCACAGTGGGGTAAGAGCATAGGACATCACATGTAGAGAATCTCAACCATACAGCCTCCCATGATGGAACTCCCTTCAATTTAGACTTTGTATTTGGAAAATCCTCTAGTATACAATACGATACAGATCTTTAACGAGGCATGGATACTTCTTGGATATTGGCCCATTGCAAGGCTATCATAGTGGCGTATCACATGAATATGAATATAATTGTAGGTTTTCTGCGCACGAAATCTCGACACCATCGTGTAAATAATGCTCAATAAAGCTTTCAACGTAGTAGTCAGATTGAAGGAATTGGGAATGATACATGTGTTCAAAGGTGAGAAGAATAGAAAAGTAAATAATATATTATTATGTATAAAGAAATATCGAACATCGCTGAGATAATGGTATTGGTATCATATAGGCAGCGGACTGTAAACTATTTTCTTCAAGTTACAAAACTCACGGTTTTCCGAGAAACACAGAAGCTGGTGGACCCAGCCCTCGGTGCACCCAGTACCCTTCGCGGATATCACAAACAGAATATAACTGGCAAAAGTAGGTACTTTCCCTGTAGATTTCATGCGTGTTTGGTTTCTGGGAAGAAATCGGAGCAGATTTCAAGTACGCACCTGCCCTGAATTGTGTGGGATTCTGCAAATTTCAAACAGAATATGATGTGATATGATGCTCATGTCTTATCACGTGACTATTACGTCATATATTTTGCCTGTGTATTACGTCACAACCAGCATGCGCCATCTTGGACTAGTCGCCTGAAGTGCATGCTTGGCTTGACCTGGTGGTCTGTTCTTACCTGTCTTCTTCACACTTGTATCTAATATTTTTCCCAACCTCAACCTGTGTCCTTGAGTGTTTGTGCATGACTGTGAAGGTAGACATCACAGAATATGCCATATTTTCCAGCATTATCCGCCTTGGGCTAGGGCTAGGACTCACTAGTCACATACATCACGAACGAACTTCAGTACGATCAGAACCCCAATGCGGCAAACATAAATTGGAACATTTGTAATACCATACCAATACATTGGATTTCAAATTAATTCCCACTAGTCAAATTTGCCAGATTTCTGGTCACCGATACTCACATGCAGTGCTCTTTGACGACTGCACGAACTTCCGCATCCACGACAGGTTTCTTTTCCATAATCCAATGAGGAGGACAACGATTTTTATTCAACGCGAAGAAGTTTCAGAGCGCTGCCAGTTTCGGACTCTCCGTTCCTTTTACTAGGCTTGAATGATAACCCTTTGCAAATGCACTGGACTCTTACGGGCGTGCTAAATCACCTACTACCATACAGCATAGTAAGCCAGGAAGCCACGTCGCACTGGACCCGCTGTGCGGGGGGGGGGGTATTGAGCATCCAGATTGTCGAGAAAGACTCAAAGCATCTTGCAGTGCGAATTGACGCAAGATTGAAGAACCTTTTTCTACTGTAGTACTGATCCAGAAAAGTGGAAAGTGGCCCACCAAAACCATGCTAAAAAAGGCGGAAAGAGTGCTCTACCCTCTTGGAGGTCATGTACTCCTTGTAGCGGACTTGGGCATCACTGTCAATAGTACAAGTACTATCAAACCATTCACTCGCGAAGTAAAACAGGAATATCTAGCGCAAGATGAAAGACAGCTGCGGATAATAACTGCGTGTTACATGTACGTACTGATTTTGAGTAGCTTCCCTAGAACATGACCCTGGACACTTGCAACGTCAGACGTTCATGCGTATTGTGTATTGTGCGGGGTAATGACCCTTCAGATTCTCATAATTTGAAAGTTTCAATTCTGGCTGTTCTTGGTATCCAACTATGCCAGCGGACCTTAGGCTATATGGTGCAGAAACACAATTTCTAGTGAAACGGACTACTGGTTCCAAAGTTACTACCGTTTCAAGTTCAACGATTCAAATGAAAATGAGTACGCATGGCTCGAAAATTTGTACAATTTGGCACTCCATGCAGTCGGTGATTTTCATTGAAGATCATGAAAACAGGTATATTTGTATTGTTTAAATTCACCGAGCGCCGGGCAAAAACGTGTTCCACGAAGATGGCGTAAATGAACATAATCATACAGGAAACCGTTTAACATGACAAATGGGGGAAAGATGGCTATACATCCGTCGCGCCATCCGAATCCGTACAACAGCTTTCACCATTGATTGCCAAGTGCATCTCGTACGCAACTAGATGAAGACTAGGGAACTATGGGGAAGCAAGAAATGGAGGGACGCCTGCCTCTGACACGCTTGAAGACGAGTCAATGGAGGATACATTGGAAAGCCTCCGTGTACGGGGTGCTTCAAGTGTATCGGGTTGAGCTTTAATACCGCTACCTCTACTTGATACGAGTCTTGCCATGGCAAGAACAGAAATGTACATGTAGCCAGCAAGGAAGAGGGCACCTATCACATATGATGATATGGCAATGGCGTCTCTTCTACCCATAAGTGCAAAATAAGTTGCGAGGCCTATAGAACTTATGTAGCATATCGAGAAAACACTACAGCACAAGCATTGTCTGGTGTCCAATTGTCTAGCATCTTTCTTTTGGTGCCTTTCCTGTCGTGCATTGTCACTTGAGGCTGAGCTGGAAGCACAGTGGGGGTAAAGGCATCAGACAACACATGTAGAGAATCTCAACCCTGCAGCTTCCCGTGATGGAACTCCTTTCAATTTAGACTATGTCTTTGGAAAATCCTCAAATATACAAAATTGAATACGATACAGATCTTCACCGAGGCAAGGATAATGTTTAGATTTTGGTCCATCGCAAGGCTATCGTAGTGACGTATCACAGATGAATATAATTGTAAGTTCTCTGAGCAGGAAACCTCGATACTATCGTGTAAATAATGCTCAATAAAGCTCTCAACGTAATAGTCAGGTTGAAGGAATTGGGAATGCGAAAACATACTGTTCCTGTTGGTTTCATACATGTTTGGTTTCCGTAGAAAATATCGGAGCCGATTTCAAGAACATACTTGCCGTACGGATTGTTGGTTTCTGCAAATTTCAATGTTGCTCAGGCAGAATATACCACCTTTTCCAGCATTATGCGCCATTGCCTAGGAGTCACTAATTACACACATCACGAACGAACTACAGTGCGATGGGAATCCCAATGCGGCAAACATATTTTTTTAACTTTGAAACCTACACATTAGATTTCCAATTTATCCCACTCCTAGCAACAGTGAAAACTGCCAGATTTCTGTTGACCAATACTCACGTGCAGTGCTCTTTGACGACTGTACCAACTTCCACATCCACAACAGGTGTCTTCGCCATAATCGAATTAGGAGGACAACGATTATTATTCAACGTGAAGAAGTTTCAGAGCGCTGCGAATTGCCGACTCTCCGTTCCTTTTACTACGCTTGAATGACGAACCTCTGGAAATGCACTGGACTCTTACGGGTGTACATGTACTGATATGATAACCTACTTCCATACAGCATAGTAAATCAGAAAGCCACGTCGCACTGGAGCAGCTGCGCGGGGTATTGAGCACTGTGATCTCAGGGTAGACCGATTTACGCTAAGTGTACTAAAGTGTCCTGTTCTGAGTTGGAAAAGACAGTCCAGAATATAAGTCTACTCAGACATAAAAACTGTATACATGCGGAGGTGCAACTCGGGTTTGAGGGCAATTCGCTTGTGTGTTATCTCCGTTTGTTTTTGAATATACTTTCGGGAGGGGTGAGATGATAATTATGCTTTTGTATGGTGTTGGTTCCCGCACGCATTTTGGCCATACGTAACGATAGCGTCGCGTGACTATCCCCTCCAGCGCACATGCACAGCTTTTTCCAGCGTCATCCTTGACCGAATGTGAGAAAGTTGAGTTTCTCAAAAGTTGGCATTGCAACACTATCCTGTTCTTGACTGCCCAACAATTCTCGTCTTTGGCAGTACAGGTTCTCCTTCGCTATAACGAGTCCAGTTATTAAATAAACCCCGTTAGTAGGGACTTTAGACAACTGTCTTACCCCGTTAGTAAATATAAATCTGACAAAACATTAGCCATAGTGAAGTTGGTTCTGTCCAATGGGGAGGAACTGGTGCAAAACTGAAAATCGAATCAAGTTTTATCTAGCAAGCGCTACTTTATAAATTATCATAGAGTTGAAAACTGGAAAAAATATAAGCTCTGCTTTCTGTCTTTTTGCTCTATAACCTGCTTGACGTGTATGCTGTACCATTACGACACCCATAAGTGGCTCACTGCTTCATTGCCTTTCCGATGCTACGAACGTTACGTTACTTATGAACTTCTGACGTTGGTAGTGTCCAGAGGCATGTTCTAGGGAAGCTACTCAAAATCAGTACCTGGAAAGCAGAGTTTTTGTCCGGAGCTGTCTCTCACCTTGCGCCAGATAGTCCTGTTCTACTTGGCGAGAGAATGATTTGATAGTACTTGTACTATGGGCAGTGATCGCCAAGTCCGCTACAAGGAGTACATGACCTCCAAAAGGGTAAAGCACTCTTTCCACCACATTAAGCATGGTTGGTGGGCCACTTTCCACTTTTCTGGATCAGTACTACAGTAGAAAAAAGGTTCTTCAATCTTGCGTCAATCCGCACTGCATGATGCGTGGAGTCTTCCTCTACACTCTGGATTGATAACTACCAACATTTGAATGTCTTCTTTGTGATGTATATTTGAGGTACGGCTTTCAGATTCTACACAGTGGAACTCGCTTTGTACCTACGTGTACGTATTCTGATATCTTGGTTGCCACGTGCATGTACATGTACTTTGACTCTAACCCGGATGCATTGGTCCATACAGAAGAACCTGTACGTGTGTAGAACCTCAGATATTATAATACACTTTTATGCTGGCGATGGGATTTCTCCAATCACTCTTCTACATGTAATTTATAGCAAAAAAACTTTTCACTATGCCAGCGGGAAAAGTATTGACGGACATTAATTTCCCCGATCTGCCACTACTATTGTAGAGCATGTCTGTGCAGTGACACCAAACCACCTTACACCTTGGAGAGCCAATAGCCCAGACTCACCTTTTTTCCATAGATTTTTATTATAACTGGAGCGGAATATAAGAAGATCGTGGGCTGATCGCATTGTCACAATAATTGTATAATTGTGTGCGCCGCACACAATTTTAACACTTCAATACGGCACTAATTTCACACTATCAAGTGTTGCTGAACATGAATCAAAGTACCACATGCATCATCATACTACAAGAAAGTAGTAATGTAATGTCGAAGTCGTACCTGTTTTTGGATGATTGTAGTGTTGTACGCATCAAGCTTGATGCCATTTGTACCACCAAGTGTTTGCACTATTCTGTGTGTGATGCAGGCTTGGAGATCCTTTGACATTCTCGGCCTTTAAGCAAGCAAATTCACTTGATTTTCGCTGAAAATAACTGCAAGCTATGAAGCTGGGCTAATCTTTGGTAGCATTAAGATAGTAGACTCAAAACAATTTAAAAGTAGAGGTATTACCGAACACCCCCTCCACACACATTATCGCAGTAAGTCCTTTTCTGTGTGTCATAGCTTATGATACAGATCATTTCAGCTTCAAAGCAAAAGGTACGCTTCGTAAAAATCAGAAAATTATAGAGCTAGTAAGAGAAAGAGGAAGAGAGAGAGAGGGAGACATAGAAGAAAACTAAGCTAGAAAGAGAAACACAGCTAGATAGGGCGTGAGAGAGAGACTGAGGTTATTTCGGCAAAATATAGACTAGTTAGATCCAAACAGCATTACCAGCTATTAAGGCAAGATCATGAAACCAGGTATATTTGTATTGTTCAAATTCACCGAGTGTCGGGCAATAATGTGTTCCACGAAAATGGAGGTGATGAACCGAATTATACAGGAAACCTTTTAACTGTACCAAAGGGCAGAAAGATGGCTACACATCCGTCGCCCCATCCGAATTCGTACAACAGTTTTCAGCGTTGATTGCCAAGTGCATCTCGTATGCAGCTAGATGACTAGGGAACGATGGGGAAGCAAGAAATGGAGGAGCGCCTGCCTCTGACACGCTAGAAGACGAGTCAATGGAGGATGCATCGGTAAGCTTACGTGTACTGGGTGTTTCAAGTATATAGGGTTGAGCTTTGATACCCCTGCCTCTATATAATACAGCCTTGGAAAAAAGATACATTAAGCCACCAAAGGAGATGGTCAACGTCAAGTATAATACCAGCCCTTCCACGTCTCTTCTCCTAGTGATTGCAAAAAGCAATGCGAGGCTTAAAAAACTTGTGAAGCATATCGCTAACACACTAAAGCATAAGCATGTTCTCTTGTAGAAGGTGGCATCTTTCAAAATCTCGCGCTCTTCCTGTTGGTGCCTTTCCGGCCGCGCATTGTCATTTGAGCCTGACCTGGAAGCACAGTGGGATAAAAACATCAGATATCACACGTGGATCTACACTCAGGCAAGGAAATATTTTTGGATTTTGGTCTGTCGCAAGGCTATCGTAGTCACGTGTCACAGATGGATATCTTTACTTATAAAAGAGAGGCACCTGTGACGTGTGTCTGTGTGTGTGTGTGTGTGTGTGTCACGCTCCTTATAAAGAAGAGGCACCTGTGACATGTGTTTTGTTTCACGCTGAAGCGCTGCGGAGCAGCGCTGCCCTGAGCACGCGAAGCGTGCGAACAGTGTAGCACAGGTTAGCTAGCGGCCGCAGAAGCACTGAGCACGCGAAGCGTGCGAATCGTGTAGCTAGCGGATCGCGGAAGCAGCCACAGAAGCACTGAGCACGCGAAGCGTTCGAATCGTGTAGCCACCACCACGTGCTGAGCACGCGAAGCGTGCGAACAGTGTAGGTACGTAGACCCGGATGCTCGAATCAGAAACGATTTGACAGGTGTGCAATTTCTCATCTGTAAATCTCAACAATGTCAGAATATACTTTTGGAGAGGCGATGGAACAGGGAAGAGAGTCTGGCTTGACCCACCCAGCAGGAATTCAGAACATGGGTGCGCTACAACACAAGCTACAGACGCAGTAAAATTGTCGTATTTCCTTCGGATTTTTTATTTCTACGGTGGTAGCGCTTATACTTATACTATAGCAGACACGATCAGTACGAGTAGCAGTAGCAGCCGCGCGCAGAAGCACTGAGCACGCGAAGCGTGCGAATCATGTAGCCACCTAGCCTAGGCCATAGGTAGCACTAGCAGCCGCACAAGCGCCGCGGACCACGTGAACCGTTCTCTGCAAATAGAAACATCTGCAACAAAAGGATACAAAAGATCTGCACTGACTGCACTCTGCATCTGATCTGCAGTGAAGAGCGCATCGCACTTTTGTTCGTAAGTTTTTGAATTTTTGAGCCGCTTCATCCGCCACCAGGTGATGGACAACCCTGACCAGCCTCCCGAAGGCGTAACAGACCTCCCTCCTTCTCCTTCCAACGATGAAGAACCTCCCTCACCAGGACTTCAGCGGTCTGGCCACCACCACGTGCTGAGCACGTGTGCTGCTCATGTACTTGCTTCACCCGCATGCCACATTCGGCCAGGCAACGCTGGCGGGGGTGCTGCTAGTAACTATATATTCTTTGCGCAGAAAAATTTCGATACCGTCGTACAAATAATGCTCAATAACGTTTTCAACGTAGAAGTCATATTCAAGGAATTGGGAATGGGAAAACACTTATTCAAAGGTGAGAGGAATAGAAAACTATAGACGTACTCCCTCCGCGTCATCGAAATTGTCACAGTTTGACTAGTGACTTGTCACTTGTTACTGACAACTCCATAAGCTAAACCATTCAAACTTATTACACAGTATGATAGTCTGAAGACTAGAGTAACGCTCCAGTACAGTTGGACTGAGAATTTTCACGCAGAGATGAAGTCCTCGTCGTCGCTGATGTCAATGGACGCAAAAATATCGTTCCAAAATATTTCAAGGAAGGTTGAAAGTTGGTCGCACCTCATCTCAAACGCTTTGACTTTCTCCACAGGACAAGAGCTGCTATGCTTGTCGTCTGCTAGCTCTGGATGATTTCTACTTTACCACCAACGAAGTATGAATACACGATCGCTGCGAGGTCTGTTGATTACCGTCGGCGGAATCACCTCGATGTTGAAATGAACTTTTTTTAGCCGTGACATGCCCATTTATTTTAGCTGTGTGGTCACAGCTCATGCAGGTAAGTGTACTATCACGTTCAGCGCGCCCTCGTTTTCAGCATCACTGGTACGGCACCTGCGCGTGCATCACTAGCACTACGTGTAGAGTCTACACGGCTCTTGTAGGTACTACAGTACAATCATGCACTGAGTGTCACAGCCAGAGCGACAAAATTAATTTTATCGCTGTTGCATGCATTTACTGCTGAGCCCTCGATGTTTCTCCAAGCGCTGCCATTTGTTCCACGAAGTCATTCTCACCCCAACTAAGGTAAAACAGTGACGAGGCTTGAGTGATTGGCCCTAAGCACGAGAAATGTGCAGGCTGCAACACCTGACTGATTTCAGCGAGTCGAAATTACCATCGCAGCGACATCAGCGAAGAAATTGCGTCTAGTTCAAAACTTTCAGCTTCCAATAACACAAGATAGAACTTTGCCGTCACCCTATACTGATGACTGTTGCCTATGTCCGATTCCTTGCCTGTGTTACGAGTGCTGGTGAGTAAATACCCCGTTTTATGTCAAAAGTCAAACTGCGACAATTTCGATCACGCGAAGGAAGTATAGAGAAATATTGATCATCGTCGATAAAATTAATGGTATTTGTGTCATATAGGCAGCGACCTGTAACATATTTTTTCCAAGTTTCGAATATCACGGTTTTCTGAGGAACACAGAAGCTGGTGGACCCAGCCCTCGTTGCACCCAGTTCCCCTGGCGGATATTGCAAAGAGAACAACTGGCAAAAGTAGATACTGTTCCTGTATGTTTCATACATGTTTGGTTTCCGGAGAAAATATCGGAGCCGATTTCAAGAACATACCTGCCGTAGGGATTGTTGGTTTCTGCAAATTTCATTGTTGCTTAGGCAGAATATACCACGTTTTCCAGCATTATGCGCCACTGCCTAGGAGTCACTAATGATTCACATCACGACCGAACTACAGTGCGATGGGAACCTCAATGCGGCAAACATCTTTTTTTACCTTTGTTAATTGCAAATTCAAATTTATCCCACTAGTGAAAACTGCCAGATTTATGTTGACCAATACTCACATGCAGTGCTCTTTGACGACTGTACCAACTTCCATTTCCACGACTGGTTTCTTCGCCATTATCCAACACGGAGGATAACGATTTTTATTCCAAATTGAAGAGACTTCAGCGCGCCACGAGTTGCGGACTCTCCGTTCCTTTCACTTTGCTTGAATGATGAACGTCTAGAAATGAACTGGACTCTTAGAGGCGTGCTAATGCACCTACTGCTACTCAGCACAGTATGTCAGATAGCCACGTCGCACTGAACTCTGAAGCCGCTGTGCGGGATACTGAGCTTTGTGCACTCAGAGTAGACCGGTCGACGCTAAGTGTATTAAAGTGTGCTCTTCTCAGTGGGAAAAGATAGACCAGGAGAATAGTCTAATCTGGGAGGTAAAAAGTGTACATAATGGACTTGCAACCCGGATGTGAGGGAATATCGCCTGTCTGTAAACGCCGTTTGTTATTATAAACATGTGCTTGCGGAGGGGTGAGATGACATGCTTCTTGTATGGTGTTGGTTCGCGTACGCATTTGGGCCATACCTAAGGAAAGATTAACAAAATTGTTATGATCAAAAACAACCCTAAGGAAAGCGTCGCGTAACTATCCCCTCTCGTGCAAATGCACAGCTTTTTCCGACGCTACCCTACCGTATGGGAGAGAGTTGAGTTTCTCAAAAGCTGGGATTGTGAAATTGTATCTTTGTCTTGAGTTACCAACAATTCTCATTTTTAGCAGTACAAGTTCCGCCTCGTTAGAACGACTCCAGTTAGGACATGAACCCCGTTAGTAAAATAATATATATTATCTGAAAAAGTAATG
>NC_088651.1:20065331-20227831 GCF_964019385.1 Sycon ciliatum | reverse complement strand
TCCGATCACATCAGTCCACTGGTGGGCACCATGCAGCCGTTGGCTCTGGATTGTTTATCTGGTGCGGGGCACTGAACTAGCAGTCTAGCACCGGCAGTCGGATTTTATAAGGCACATGGACTAAATTAATGAGGTACAAGAGAGGTTCCGGAAGTGAACACGCCCTGAGCACACCAGATATTAGTGGTTTTCACATTTTAATCCAACATCACGGAGGCCTGGATTCCCGAATACTACGAACACTAAACATGTACAAAGCCTGCAACTAAAATCCGACCCCCTTGGCGGAGCGCCGCGCCGCCAAGGGGGTCGGATTTCAGTTGCCGGCACTGTTTGTACAATCAAGAGGCGTAAGTAGCAGCATTGGGCCTTGTCCAGATTCTTATCAACCACCACACCACACAGCTACGCTCTCCGGCCGGCCTCAACACGTTGCCACAGCACACCATCAGCAAAACGACACTTCAGTCCGTACTCTGCCCCTTCAGACAGCAGCTGTTTCGATCATCAGGATTTTGTCAGTGAAGGTTGATAATGCAGAATGGCTAACAGATAGTGAACTTCATTCACCCTTCACCCTATTTTCGTCTTTTCTTTTTGATTCATAGGCTGTCCGTTGCCAACTGTCAGCGGGTAAGGCGCCAGTAGGCGGTGACCTTCTCTTGGAACGCCTGCTGTCCTTTCCTTAATTTTTGGCTGGTTCAGCAGAATACGCAGCGCGAGCTGGTTCCAGACCTCCGCAGCCGGGTCAGGGAAGTACCGTAGGATCATTCCATGCTCTGGGCGGAAGTGAGCTGAAACTGAAACTGAAGCTTGTCTGGGCCTGTTGAAAAGTGGAGCTGACATAGAAAGAAGAGTGCGCCTACCAATCCGCGGCGAAGGTCAAGGCCTTGGATGGCAGTGAGGCGAGCCAGAGTGGGGAATGCAGCGCTCATCCATACGAGCATGCCCTACTCCAGGAACGGGCGGAAAAAGCCCTTGTAGGTCACACCACGGCACCTGAAGTCTAGCACTCCTGAAGCTTTCCGGATGCAGCCGAGATGCTGCGCGCCTCTAAGAGCAAATTGCCTGACACTAGCTGTGAATGTAAAGGATCGGTCAAACAGCACACCCAGCAGCTTCAGCTGGTTGACTTCCGGAACAATTGTACCCTGGAATACAATCGGTGGAACGACGACTGTGTTGCGATGGAGGGGAATCAGGAGGGAACGAGACTTTCTAGGTTCAAACCTAATGTGCCAGGACATTTCCGTTAGCACTTGTATAACCTGGTGCCATCAGCATATGCAGCAAGCTGGGCCCAACCAGGTAGGTGATCCTCAGCATCATTTGTGGTAAGAAGGAATGGAGTCGGGCCCAAGATGCTACCCTGGGGGACGCCTGACATGGCGGGGTAAGCAGAGGAGGATTGTCCGCTCACTGCAGCGGAGTCGTCGTGTCTCCGTCATTTAAATAATAGTCGGTATACTTTGGCTGTTGGCGTGTGGCTCTGGCGATTGCTGTGCTATCTCAAAGGGTAGGGTGGCGTGAGAATCACTGTTGTCCTGCTCAATGCAATGGCCGTGTTGTTAGTGGAGTCAGTGGCATACTTGTCAAAGTTCCACAAGCGAGAATACACCGGTTTGGGCCAGAATGCTCATTTATTTACAGACGCTGCTTTTACTGATGACAATCCTAGCAGAGACACAATCGTCTTTGGGGAAGGTCTTGCATGCAAAGATTTCCAGCTCCACATCCGCTCTTTTTGCCCTGGTTATAACAAACGGGGTCATTGTAGTGTCAGATATGTCACGCTTCAGGCTCCACAAGGAAAGGACAATAGTCTTGGCTGTCGGTTTACGACTGGTTAGCACTTGCCAGCTGTCTACATCTACCGCTTCGTCCGTCTTTTCGCTGAAATATGGCAGCTTTCTAGTGAAGCTTGACCGACTGCGGCAAGGATCCAGTCCACGTGATTGGGCCAAAGTGTTTGTACCACTAGCGGTAGTTCGTGCGTTTGCATACGCGCCCGCATCACCGACTGTACTCTTACTCGTAGTGTGCGCTGACTACGACTCATGCTCACCACCGTCCGTGTCCGTACGATGGATTTCAACAGTTATACGGACCGTAATGGCGGAGTCCTTTTGCTTTTTCCTTTGTCGAGGTTTCCGCTTAGGTGGCTCTTGTTTTGCTCGACTAGGCCCAGCGTTCATGTCGATCCTGGCGGAAAGTTCCAGCAACTGGCTCGACAGGTCGTCCTATCTCTGCTGTAGGCCCGGTCGTAGTCTGAAGCCTACCCGCGCACTCTACACAATTCATCCAGAACGGCCTGGCATTCATGCCATGGCAGCTCTGGCTGTTCCTTGTGTGCTTGTTCCCTGCGAAACCAGTGGGCTCTTGACTACAAAACGAATTTGCAGCTGTATGTGATCTATTGGTGGCGGGCATTTTTACACCCACGACACCCAACATACTCCGACCCGCGAAGCTAAAAAATGTCCAACTGTCATCCACACGCACAATCGCATACCATATCCGTCCCGAATGGGACTGACGACGGAAGAATTGACTGTGAACATGAGTGTGGGAGAGTGGGAAAACGAAATGAAAAATAGAGTCTTGTAATAAACGTCCAAGAGCAATACTAGACAAAATGCCAACAAGACTACTTACAACGTACTAATGGGACTTTGTGGGCGATGACGCTAACAACGTATATTCTAATGCAATATGTTGGAGATAGAGGTATGACAAAGCACGAAAAGGTTGTTGGTAGCATTCAGCTTACATAAGCTCATACATATACATGTAGTTGAGGTGGTACCAACACTTGTGAACAAGCATTGTAACTGACGCTGGACAAACATATGGCAGACAATCCTGGGGATAAATTATGAGAAACAAACTCACTCTCGTGCCGTGCACTCGAGTCTTCCAGGGCGGTAGATTAGACGAGGAACTGACGGGACACAAGTCATATTACTAGAGACTTTGGGAGACGTTAGTCGAAATGTTTTAATTGGTAGGATATTCTCTGCACAATGACACGTTTTACACCACAAACTATTGCTTGCCTCAATCCAATGACAAATTCGTACACTGCGAGAAGTCGTCTCCCATTCTGGCCATCAAATTCATACGTAAAGCGGATACCAGGTCGCGCAGGGCAATGCTTTCGAATAGCCAAAGTCTGGTGGTGGACCAGGACCCCGGGGAAGAAATGTTCAGCGAAATAACTCATAACTTCAGTCTCTCCGTTTAACGTTAGACAAGGCAAACATACGTTTTTGCTGAAATATGGTTGGCCCCAAACCGTTACTGGACGACCCTGATCATCGCACGATAGCTGTATATCCGCCGTCGGGACTTCATACTTCTTTCCAGTGAAATTCGCAACCTGCGCTTCCTTGCATAGCTGGACGAACGCTTTTGAAAATGTCTCCATCTCCGTGTCCGTTAGTGTTGCAGATTCCGCGAAGAGCAGCTGGTCATCCTCGTCATCCTCGTTCACTGATGGTGTTTCAGGCGTTTCCTCGTCAGCCATCTTTATTTGAAAACGAATGCAGGGATTGGACGTAAGACTGTTTTCGTCCGGCAAACTGAAATCTAACTGACCGACAGTTACCCTTGGCCTGATGGCATCAACAGTGTTTTCTAAATAATGCTGTTCATGTCAGCAGATTGAGTAAATAATGTCGTTCACATAATCCTGATCTAAGTAGAGCATCCTATTCACAGAGGGTGTCATTTTGTCCCCTCTAGACGCGAAGTGTGAGAATTTGCAGTCACGACAGCATTTCCGATTTAGCACCATGTGTAGCTGTGTGTTTAGCATCATAATAATTTCCAAGTAATGCTACTCATGGAATTCTGGCCCAAGTAGCCATTTTACGGTTTGCTTGTCATTCTACTGTCTAGCAGGGAGTATGAGACATTATAACTATTGCATTTGCAAAGTAGTACCCTCAGTCCCTGGGTGCCTGTCGCGTGAGAAATGGAGCGTCACTTCGAGATAGGATCTATTGTGATCTTAGTGTTACATGATGCAGCTAGACCAAACACGGAGAACTAATAATTCTTGCACTGCAAATAACCTACTCAACTTGACCTGGTGAGAGGGGGAGCGGGAATGTTGACATATTGGACACCATATTGGTGCTGTCCTGCAAGGGAGTGGAGCAGAAAACGGTCGACGCCTTTATGTGTGACTCGTAAGAATTATGAAAGTCTCGAGGCAGTCCAGTGCTAGCCAGCAAGGAAGTAGTTTCAGCCCATGTTCACAGCTTACGCTCTCGCAGCTGAGTGTGCGACAATGATGAATATCTGGTGCTGGCGCTCACGGGGCTTTGCCACTCTCGCAATGAAATGCCACGGGAAGCTGCAGCATGTATCTATAGATGTAATGCCGCTGGTGGAGGGCGATAGATCATAGTCGTGCTCCAACACAGCTAAAATGGTCGCGTGAGAACATGAGCAAAATCGTTGGTGGAGGCAGCGCACACATACATGTACATGATTATTTTTAGATTGACAGCATGAAACAAGGTGCAGGCCACTGTGTTCGGAAACAGTGACCTTATTGCAACCTTCCGCGGTTGGCAGAGCCCCGGTCCCTGAGGACCATTTGAACCATACATGTATGGGTGTCGCACCCGGTTCTAACCCTCACTATGCTAGGGGGGTTGGAGACTACTCCTTACGTCCGTCGTGTATTCTTTGATCGCTCCTGGATGTCGTCCTGGCAGTCATGTTGCTACTTAAACCTGCAGTGCTTTTCTTATATCTTCTTTTCTTCCAACTTCTGCCCAGGGCGTCCTTCTCTCAGCTCGTCAGCTGTTATCAGTTAATGCCTCTCTGTAGACGGGGTTGGGACCAGGGCTTTGCCAACCGTGGATGGTTGTAGTAAGGTCACTGTTTCCGAACACAGTGTCTTCCACCTTGTTTGGTGCTGTCAATCTAACAATATGTGTGGACTATAACACGGTTTATCTGATACTAGTTTTGAACTAGTATTGGGTTATATTTGTATAATGTACATGATTGTACATGGTATTATTTAACCCAATACTAGTACAATACTAGCACTTCGATGCATTAGATTAACTTTGCCAACAACATGTAATTGTACATTGAAAAGTTTGTGTTCCAGGGTTAAGGGCATTTTAAAGATTGCTGTGGGCAGCGAATGGTTCCAGATCACCACGATAAGCGAGCTGATGAATATGGCACGTACTTTGATACTACTCTACGTACATGATTGTATACGTCTCCAAGCCAGAACTAACAAGGTGTAGTTCAGCGCAAGGGTAGCTAACGCATAATTTTATGAACCTGTAGATGCCGGAGGTTTCAGAGACATTCCATTTCAATGCGCTCGACACAGTCTCAATATGACGTCTTACAATAAACAATTTATTATTATGTACATGTATGAAGAATAAAAACAGACTAGGGGTTTGTGAGAAGCACTCAGCTTATATATGCATAAAGATGAGTTGGCAGCAAAGAGATTGGACACACACACATACACTAACACATGACGAACGGAGGACAGAGATAGAAAAAGGAACACATTCATGCATTGCACTCCAGTCATCCAGCGTGGCTAACTCTTCCATCTTGGATACTTAGTATTCTAGCACTTGGACATGGTCAGATGCTGGACAGAAAATATATTTGTACTGTACAAGTAGTTACATTAATTTTATCTTGCAAGACATCATGAGTGGAACAGTTTTAAAAACAATTGTTATCATAATTCTCTGCGCAAACACACGCTTCACATCGCAAATTATTTCCTTCCTAATCACATGTCATACCTTGCACTAATCTTCTTCTTCCATTTTCGACAAAACATTCAAATCATATAAAACGAATACCAGGGGCATATAATACCGTTCAAAAACTCCTCCTCAAAGTAGAGCATTCCATTCACAGTGTGTGTGTGATGATCCTCTCCTCTCAATTTGTAGTGTGAGAATTGTTATTGACAACAGCCTATTATTATTGTTCGCACAGTGCATCCGAAACTTGAAAGTTTCCATTTGAAAAAATATGTTCATCATAGATCTCGTGAAGACCGTCATTACTGCTCAAGTCATGCACGTTGTAGTCCTTTTTCACCTGCTCTCTCATTACGCCATACACGACACGGGTGATGTGCCACTCGCACCAGCGGAACTGACTGCGATTGAAAACGAGAACGAAATCTTTCTCTACAAGCCTATCGGGGAAGAAGACTATACTGACGACACCTTCAATTTCTAAGACGAGTCCGTATTGGGACCTGACTTGCCTATATTCCGAACATCGAATTTCAGAGATGGGACTATTTGGACGCATGAGTTTCCAGAACTGACCCAGGGTCACTGCGCGATGAATATCAAAATACTCGAACTTGGCGTCGTGCGCGAAAACGTTTGAACCAACTTCGAACTCAACTCTCATCGACTGGGAGTGGAAGTTTTTCCTGAATTCCTCGGGGCTTCTACTTCGGACCATGTTGATCCAGAATTCCTCCGCTGTCTGGCGAGGATTATTCCCGGGCTCGTATGGCACACACGACATGTCCTCCTGGTTTAGCGAGTTGCCGGCACCCCAAGCGCGTAATCGAGTGACCAGAGCCCAGTGCACATCTTCCTTCATTGCAATAGTGTGAGGGAACACTGGTTCGATGACGTAGTGCTTTTGGCCATAGATATACCGTCGGAAGGCAGCACGTCGTACTAGTATATTATCCCTTAGCGTGAGACCCTTCAGGGCGACGGACAACACGTTCGTCTTCCGGTCTATCAACTTCTCATCTCTCCGCGGTGCAGCTGTGGGTTGTGATTCCCCTGTTGGGGCGGATGCGACTGTTTCCTGTCCAGTCCATATATATGATGTAAAAATGGACGTGATTGTACCACCCCAAGACTTAGGAGCTGCAGCGCTGCGACATACTTCTGGTGCTGCTGCCGCTGCAGCGCCTTCCTCGCTGAGTGGTAGGGGCTCTACTGAGCCGGTCGTCCTTTCATCTCCGCTCGCGTCTTCTTCAGCATGCAGACTGCCTGCGCAACCCTCAGCATATTTCCCTGACATTCTGTTGGCAAGGCTGGCGCATGCCAGAATTAGAGGGAAAAGAGAAACCACACTGCAAATACGGCCACATCTCCAATGGCCTTCCTCTCCTGTGCAGGTCCCACTTGTATAAACTGAAATGCGCAAGGAAGAACACAAACCAATCGTGATGGACTTTCGCGGGCTAGGCAGTGTTAATGGGTACAAGAGCGAAACTAACGAAGGTATGTCCGCGAGGTTTGCCAACTTTAGCGAATAGACAGACCGTAAAAGCATCACACCAGTGATGTATATAATGATGTTCAGCGCTATCCTAGTGATTCTCACCCCTCCACGCCGCCAGTGCCTTGTAAACTGACTGAGACCTGGGCTTCGCGTGTCCGCCAGATAGTTCAAAACGTCTCGCACATGATACCATGAAGTTCCAGTTTGTAGCTATGACCAACATATTCATGGCTCTACACATGGAAAGTTGGGTGTGGTCCTCGAAAGAGTGCTCAGCGCACCGGGGTGCAGAGCTTCATACAAAAGGAATAGAATGGGGTGCGGAGCTTGGGTTGGGTGAAACTCGGAGTCACAGCCAACCCAAGCTCCGTACCCCATTCTATTCCTCTTTTTTTTTTTTTGTATTCATGGCTCTAGCTGTGAAGATGAGAGGCAGCAAATGGAGGTGGTTTGAAAAGGTACATTGGAGAAAACCTCTATTTACAAAGTTAGCGTAAAGCGCAAAGCTCGAGCATAACGGAGCAGTAAGGATGTGTGAGATTCATGCATGCATGTTCCGGTCACACATGCTGCGGATACGTTTGGTAATTTCACGTTACCATGGGGAAATACGTGACTCGGTGCTTGTTAAAGTGTTGAAAATAGGAATGATCTAGCTTCTCTCATTCAACAGCTTTTTGGCGGTATTTATTATTTTCCCTTTAGTGATGCAGAGGTTGCTCGTACATACTTGAGTATATTACCTTAGCTGCCGGATTCCTACAGAGTAGGCGCAGAGGCACGCAACAGTGGCATTACGCATTTAAAAATGATTAAACTTCATTCACCAGTTTGGAATTTCTTCTTCTTATCATCTCTAAACATTACTTTGACACATGTCCTAATTGGCTGGTGGTGACTCTTGCGTAAATGCATGCGTAGATAATACATTTTTGGTAATATTTTCTGCCTCCGTCCTACTTTCTAAACATTATGTCACCATATACCCATCACGGAGAACAGAATCGCCTGCGTGCCTTTTTTGAGCTGCCCTGTTGCTTCTGAGTGAGAGTCTGTAACCTGATGCAAAATTTTCCTCAGTTCTGATACTCAAGCAGAACGGCGGTTTTCAGTCTTGCAGAGAACTGATCTTTAAAACTCAAATGATTTATTTTTAGGATTCCCTTCGCATGCGCCGTGCAACTATGACTTACAGCGAAGTTCTCGTTTCACGGCATATCGCCCACGTACTTGTAACAAAATAGTAACCGTGTTTCGCTCTTAGGCGCTCAATGATTCTTCAGTGCGCATTCAACGATTTAAACGATGGTGTTTATGCACTGCACAAACCGGCGCAGTTGCATAGGAATCACTTGTGACTAGGAACCAAGTATGCTTTTCAAAACGGCTTATCTAGGGATTCAGGCGGAAGAGGTTAAATCGATACTCGATAAAGATTTGCAAGTACACGGCGGTCTGAAGAGTCTGACGAGTGCCGCCTATCCTTCCCGTAACCAAATGCGCTCGGATTCTTTATTGCTCTGGAAAGATTCATTCTTGAGAAAAAAGAAGATAAGACCGTACAAGTGATGTAGTTGATAGACATTCTACATTCTACATTCTACATTCTACATTCTACATTCTACATTCTACATTCTACATTCTACATTCTACATTCTACATTCTACATTCTACATTCTACATTCTACATTCTACATTCTACATTCTACATTCTACATTCTACATTCTACATTCTACATTCTACATTCTACATTCTACATTCTACATTCTACATTCTACATTCTACATTCTACATTCTACATTCTACATTCTACATTCTACATTCTACATTCTACATTCTACATTCTACATTCTACATTCTACATTCTACATTCTACATTCTACATTCTACATTCTACATTCTACATTCTACATTCTACATTCTACATTCTACATTCTACATTCTACATTCTACATTCTACATTCTACATTCTACATTCTACATTCTACATTCTACATTCTACATTCTACATTCTACATTCTACATTCTACATTCTACATTCTACATTCTACATTCTACATTCTACATTCTACATTCTACATTCTACATTCTACATTCTACATTCTACATTCTACATTCTACATTCTACATTCTACATTCTACATTCTACATTCTACATTCTACATTCTACATTCTACATTCTACATTCTACATTCTACATTCTACATTCTACATTCTACATTCTACATTCTACATTCTACATTCTACATTCTACATTCTACATTCTACATTCTACATTCTACATTCTACATTCTACATTCTACATTCTACATTCTACATTCTACATTCTACATTCTACATTCTACATTCTACATTCTACATTCTACATTCTACATTCTACATTCTACATTCTACATTCTACATTCTACATTCTACATTCTACATTCTACATTCTACATTCTACATTCTACATTCTACATTCTACATTCTACATTCTACATTCTACATTCTACATTCTACATTCTACATTCTACATTCTACATTCTACATTCTACATTCTACATTCTACATTCTACATTCTACATTCTACATTCTACATTCTACATTCTACATTCTACAGCGTATGGTATGAAAATAGAACGGAGTATAAGGGATAATAATATTGTGGAATTGGAAACAGCTTCTTCTTGGATCTGAAAACAATCCTGGTGTGTTAATTCAATTTATTACATTGTATAACTGCACAATAGCTAGAGTTCCCAGATTGCCTAGAGTGCTCAACATCACAAGGATGGAGCATTACCACAAAGTTATGTCATTGTATAACTGCATATCGTGCTAGAAGGAATTGATCGAGTATTATATAATTAGGATGTAGTTCCTCATACATGTCTAACAGGTGAGTGTACACTGATGTCGCAAAGAAAATGATCTATTTATCAATGAGAATATGATATTAGAGGGGATAGAGAGCAGTGTTGTTACGAAGCCACTTTCAGCTCCACCGCCGCTGTAGCTGCAATGCAGTATGTCTAGCCGCGGTAGTAGGTCATGGCTCCGTGGCAGGTGATCTGAAGGCCAGTGCGTACCTTGTGCCAGACGTAGGGGAGAGTAATGTCCAGGTAGGTAGCCTGTGGGTTCAGCTTGATGTGCGAGAACACGTGACCGAGCTCCACTGTGCATACTGGATCGCCCAGGTAACTGGTCTTGAACGGAATGCGCAGAGTGTGTCCGCTGTTCATCAGGGTTGCACCGCTGGGAACGAAATTGGCCACCCCGCCGACGCTGACGGAGCTGTTGCCACCAGCGCAGCTCGCGAACTTGCTGTAGGCAAAGATGCAGTTGAGCAGGCTGATTCTGTAGGGGTTGGGGCCGTGCAGAGATGGGTTGGAGAAGACAATCTGGACTGGGATGAAGGTGATCACTCCTGGTGAACCGGGCATACCTGGCTCACCATCTTCTCCATCCTGACCATCCTCACCTGCAGGGCCCATCGGACCTGCCTCGCCCATGGGTCCCATGTCTCCATCAGCACCCGCAGGTCCCATCGGGCCTTCAGGTCCTGTATCACCTTTCGGGCCGCGGACGGGCTTGAAGCAGGTCTGTCCCGATCCATGACCTGTGGCTGAGGCCAGGCCAACCGCCAGAAGGAGGCAGAAGCTAGCGATGAGGGCACGCATTCTGGAGGTAGAACAAGGATAAATTTCGAACTTACTCTGATACTCTTGGATTCGCTCTGAAGGCTGCTGGAGCTGTTCGATGATTTCTGTTGGCAGAATCTTCCGCTTTTATACTCAACAGAAACCTGCATCTACATGTACATGTACATGTACTCCAGACTCTCTCATAGTCATACAGCTCGTGGCTGTCGATCCGAAGTCATCCTACTGGCGGATGGCATCAGGCTTGAAAATCCCTTTCCTTACCCAGCAGCCGGCACTGCACTGGGCATGGTACAGTGTTGTCATCGGAAAACCGAAGACTGCTGTAGCGACATTTGACAAGGGTTTTCACACTTGCTGAAAGGATGGAAGCCGTAATAATATTATAATTATTATTAAGGATATACAGTACACCATGATCCATCTATACATGTATGTACAGACCGATCTGGCACAAGCGGAGAAGTAAGTACCACTTTGCAGATTGTACCGCTTAGAGTAGGAAAGAGCCGGTTAGGGCAGTCTGCCACTACACAGAATGAACATGTATCTGGGAGTTTGAAAAAAGGACCTGTCAGTTCTGCGCTAGCGGATATACTGACAATTCACCGCGAGATCAAACTCTGAGCCCCAACCGGTCTGCTTTCCCGGTGTTTCACTCATCCCGGACTTTGCCATCGGCCAGTGATCTATGTGGGGTTTGGAATGCCGCACCTTACACGGTGAGACCCCATGAGCGTTCTTTCAGTACATTTACTTCGGGTGACTATGTGCATGTACCATAGAAGTCCGTATTAGAATTCAACGCAGCAGCCACCAATGCCAAACTGGGAGATTATGACACTGTGTCGGAAATGGTCATTACACCTCCAAACATTGCCGTCCACTAGAAACATTCCACCGAACAGAACGATACAATGTATTTGGATAATGTGTTCATGCGAGAATTCGGGGCCTTTGCTGGACATATTGGGCACTGGTGGCACTTGTGTTCTCCCCGCATTGTTCTTTATCCAGATGGATGCGCACCGTGATTCATTTACTGCGAAGTACCTGTATATTCTCAGCAACATGCATGATCATAAATATACAGTCGGATGTCGTTTCCCTAGACATGATGCTAGTAGTAGCAAGGGTGTGTGAGGGCTTTTGGAAGTGGAAGCGACCAATCGCAAAAGGAGGGAGTGGGATGTGAAGGGAGGGGGGGTCCGGGGCCGTCCACCGGTAAACTTGCGTGAACAAGACAACAAATCCTTCGTTCTGGGCACTTTTTGCAGATTTCTCGCTGACTTTAAGTCGTAGAATGTCACGGTCAGACGAGACGTGCATGTCAAGTGGTATGTACAGTTGTCCGTGGAGATGCCCGATTTAAAACTCTAACGATATTGTACATGCACATCAAATGACTGGAATTATAGGACGCCTTATGACCCTTGGGCATACATGTACATGTATCTCTCTGTGTTGCCGATATACCCGATACTGCTATTTTTTCATGCAGTTGGTTTCGAGAATTTCCTAAAACAATCATTCTTGGCAATGTTGTTAGTGTCCATGTATGTACAATCCCGGGCATCTCCACGGACAACTCTGCATCTCTCGTTCTGTTCAATGCAGCAACGTAGACATCGTGGGGTTTATTTCATTGTTGTGACCGGCCCGGTTTGCCCCTTCCTCACCGCTAGCATGAGTACCTGTACATCCCGGTTGCTTTTAGCAAGAGTTTGCGAGCGCACGCCTGAGAAATGTGCGGTGAAAATTAGAAACCTGGTGCAGTCTGAAGAGGCCACTTACTCCGGCACTCACATGCACACCGTGTTGCAGTGCCAGTTGATTTGTGGGTCGAGCACGTGTCGACGTGCTGTGCTGAGGATTAGGATTGTACTTCTGCGCAAGTGAGAAGAGTGAAGCTGCGGAGCTCTACACAATCCTGAAGAAACTCACGTGCATTTGAATTACACGCCCTTGGCCTTGGCTGAGCATGATCATTGTATTCATGTACATGAACGAGATGTACATTTTCACGTGTATTTTGTATGTGCATCTTATGTATCCGTGAACCCTATGAGTACGAGACAGGGCTGGATAGCCTTGGAAAAGGGTGTGAGTAGGTGGCTTTACCCGTGTCTCCCATCACAATTTCCAGGCCACTATTGTAAAAAAATTCCAAATCCCTTCAACAGTCCTTCAAACGTCTCCGTAGGCAGTTTGGCGTCCGTGACAAATGTCGTTTGGTCAGTTTGTTCATAATAATAATATACATTGTACTTGTGTTTGGGGCACGACTGACGTTTGAAACTCGCAAAATTTCCTCCTCACCATGCTGTTAGGATGATCTGAGCGTTATAGAGACAAATGTCACGCCAGAGGAATGTGGACAGTTCCGATAACCTTTTTAGGAGCTATCAAAATTAATCAAAATTAATATCGGAGTAAGTACATGTAATTTTCAACAATAATGGAGATTATTTTGGGACTCCCCACGCATTAGTTTGTGCGGGGAGTGTGTGGGTACAGCGAGGCCTACAACCCACAAGGGCTGTATGTTTGAGCGCAGTCTGCACAGAACGAATTTTGCTCGATGTCTGGATTTGGGCGGTCACAAATGGATTCCGCTTGCTACAGGGTGACCGGTCCGGCAAGCACAGGTTTTAACGTTACAGTGGAAGTACAAGAACACTACATGAGCGCCCATGCTGGGCCATAGTGTCATGGCTCTCTTTCGCCATCAGCTACTACGAGTCTGAAGTAGCGCTGAGTAACAAATGCTCCAAGGTCTGCCGGCACTATGCCGCACGACGTAGGGACGCATGCCGATCACCATCACAACCCGGACTACGGAGAAAACATTGTTCATTATATTCGGTCCATTAGCGTTTTTGCTCGCGAGGAAGACGGGTACAACGTGCATGTGTACTGCGCAATCTCGCCAGATGCCAATAATTATGGTCATAACGATCACGGGCACACGTACAGGCAGTGCTCAAGGTCGTAATGGAGTGCCGCAGTCTACAATGGCTACATTTGATCGCCAGGGATCCCCAAGTGCTGAGTAAGCTGGATCAGCCAGTACTAGTAGGGGCAAGAGCCCCTCTGCTCAGATGAAAGTCTGAGGAGCAGACCACTGCTATAAAAGAAAAGCTGTTTATGAAATTGCAAGACAAAAGTTGTTGTTGAAGACAGAATTGTTTTATTCAAGCACTTCTGACTATCAAAATATGAAGTTTTTCTTGCTCGCAGCCCTAGCATTGGGCATCAGTGCTCAACTAGTCTGGGCCACCGGGTATTCTAATCAGGTATGCCTCAAGCTGCCTCAGGGCCCTAAAGGACCCAGAGGTATGATGGGGCCAGATGGTCCTGAAGGTCTGCAGGGCCAGGACGGTCAGCAGGGCGAAGAAGGACCAATGGGTCCCTCCGGACCCGAAGGGCAGGACGGAGAGGATGGTGAACCTGGAATGCCTGGTAGACCAGGTAGCTCCGAGCTGCGCAGTATTCCGATCAGCCTGGCCTTCTCCAACCCATCCCTGCATGCACCAAACCCGTTCTACATGAGTCTTCTCTACTCTTATTTCAATGGTCGCTACTTCGTGGGAACTCCCAACCGACAGCGCTCTCTGGGCGGGAATGCCAACTTCAACATCGCTCGCACGGCTGTCAAGCTAGTTCGCTGGGGAACGGAGATTCGTATTCCATTTGTGAAGTCTTACGAAGGCTCTCCCGTATGCAAGGTTCACTTCCAGGACATTTTCAGCCACGCAAAGGTCTATGCTACCAGCTCCTTCCTCGCTATCAAGCTGCCCACCATCTGGAAAAGGAGAAAGACACACATCCAGGCTGTCTGCTGGGGTGCTTTCCCCAAGCCAGCCAAGAACTAGTCAGTGCGGCAGCGACGACTGGTTAAAGTGACTAAGATCAGCTGTTATGTTCTATTCTTCACGCGTTTACGCCTAATGCTCTTCATTCCGCAAAAAAAGAAAATCCTCCCCTACAGCTCTAACACTGCTCTTTTACTCCAATCACAGAAAGGCCTGGGATAGGCAATTTGCTTTCTCCAATGTAACTCCGAGAGGTTGGCACGTTCAGTATTCCCTCTTCATACATGATCCGATCAAAGTTCCAGATCCCTTTATGCATGAGTTTAGTATTCTCTCTACACATATGCCTCAGTTAGCGGTCGTCATCTGTTCTATTGGGAACGGACAAGGAATGCCACCTTTTTCTGAACAAAAAGTGTGAACTTGAAACCTGAAGTCCACATCATGGTTATCAGCTTTCAGAAAGTCTTTATGCTGTTTTTAATGTATTCTTTGTTCACCTCAAAGACATATTTTATATATTTTACAGTCCTTGCCGCTTACTACTATCTCCTTCTTTCCATTCATCTAATATTGTGCTCTAAGTACAGTTGCGCTCGATGAAATCCGATCGAAAGTGCAAATGTGGAACCCTCAACTGTTACTTGCACGGCCCTTGACGCCCTGGCAGTGGCACATACATGTACGTGCGGCTAGATGTACCCATTTACAAACACAGTGATGTAATTGGACCTATTCTAGGGCAGCAGCTTTGCGCTTTTGGTCGGATTTCAGTGAGCAGCACTGAACATGTACATGGCTGCATAATGTTTTTAACGTTTCCATTCATAAAGCAGCAACAAATGATTCAGTTGAGGATTTTATACTGAATTCATCCAAGTTCGGTCACCCAGAACAGTTATAACATTTCCTATTGGGCGTCTCGACCTCGGGCAAGATCACTCACAGACCTCGGTCAAGATCAGAGCGTCTGGCCCTCGCAACTGTGTAGGATTGTGTATTTGCTCACAACCAAATTTTTAGAGAAAATGAAATAAAAGGTATTAGCTGGAGAGATCACATCGCAAGCCAGTATACATGTAAGTATCCGGCGCTTTTCAGTCAAATAAATTAATTCGTAACGAGAAAGGCATGGCAATGTATAACGCAGAAATGGTGACTGCCCGAAATCATTGTTTTGTATACCGACAGTGAAGTACGGACACCGCAGTCCCTGAATCTGAGAGCTTCAACTTTAATATATATTTTTTAAGTTAACAACTGAGAAATGTGCGAATAACATTGTGGGCTACATGAGCCTGAGCTGAGGCTGTGCGCTGGTACGTAACAATCATGGTCTTAGTTAACGTTTGGACCGGAACTGCACTAGGCTATAGTAATAGTATAGGGCGCATGTGTTCACAGCGGTGCAGATATCGCGCTACGGCTCAACCAGTACTGATGCACTGTGAGCACTAGCAGCTAGCAGCAGTGCGCTAAGAAATACACAGCTAACAGGCGCGTCTACCATCCGCACCGCGCACCACGCAAGTGCTCCTAGAGTACAATGTCATGTGGATTATCTGGCCACGGATCTTTGACTTTGGTGTCGAAACATATCTGGCTCGTCTTGATCTTTCAGGCGCTAGGCTGGGTCAGCCGTTATATTGTACTATGATACAGTCCTTCTACATTTATACATGACATGCCGCATGACATTCTGTAATGGTTTGTGGTAATACAGTAGTTCGATACATGTCCTGGCACAATTAGTTAGTTGCGAAGATTGTACAGTTCTATCGTAGACTGTAGTACTAGTACAGTAGTGGATGCGCGTGAATAGCACGGTAGGTGTGTACCACGCTGTTCCATTGCTACTTCATGATTCACTGCGTTCAGGTAACTGGTTAGTTGAGTAATGTCGTAGAACAATAGTGTGCGCTTCAGTTCGATTCCGCAGCAGTATACCTGAATCATTGCCATTGCCATTGGACAACGCTCATGGTGAGTACAATCTTGCTCAAGATTAGCTGCGCAAGATGACTTACCCGAGATCTATCAAGGCATAGGCATAGTCAGTCCTGGGTATCCCTTGTTTAGGGAACACTTGACATTGTCTGGTCGCCAAGGTGATCATGGTGATCCGTAGCTGCGCGTAGGCCCGCGTAGCCGCCTTGCCGGCCTCGGCCCTTTTACCTCGGCAGACCGCACCGGAAAAAAGATGACGACGCTGTTTTGGTGAATATTTTCTTCGCGCTCGATGGTCTGTGCGCCAAATTCAAAAAAAGTCGAAAGCCTTTTCTTCTTTCTCGAGTGATCCTTGGTGATTTTTCAAGCTCCCTCGCAGTGTTCAACACCCAATGGCTCAGGAGAAGAAAAGTCGAAAAAGTGTAGTCACTGGCCTCGTTTCAAGTGACAGCAGGAGAAGAAATTTCCTTTCAAAACGGAAGAATGGACTCCTAAAAAAGGTAAGTTGAATGCACATCGCAATTCTGAACTTGCGCAATTTGTCATGAAGACTTCGCTTCATTTGTGTTCTGCAGGCCGCAGAGTTGCATGTTGGAAGTGGAGCCAAGGTTTTGGTCGTGGTGGTCGCTCCTTCTGGAGTTCGACACACGTACAGCTCGCATCCTGTGGACGAGATTTTGCCCTCAACCAGCTCAAGTGTCACAACAGCAAGAGCTGACCCAGTGGCATGCTCTGCAAGAAGCAGTTCATATCCCACCGCGATGAACACCCCAGATTCCACCACGAGCCCCACTGAAGAATGAAAATAAAATTTGGACTGCTGGTCCTTCAAACATCACCTGTTGGATACTTGTTGTGTGCAAACACCATAGTCTGGTATCAATTCACCTCAGAATGTCAACATTGAAATAATAATGTATGCGTCATCAGAAATTGACACTTTCTGGACAACAGAACAATGCTAGCAGTCACAAACATCACACTGAACCACTATGAATAGGAGCACTGGTTTGTACCACATGTACATGCACCTCAGTGTCTCAAATGGAAATAGAGGAAATAGCCGTGATCATGGTGATAGCCGGGCCATGATGCAGAACCACTTGGGGCCGTCAGATTAATTCCTGGACCGAGCCAGCCGGGAAAAAACCCTCGCGCTGACGGACGCAGTAGTGAGGGAAAAAACCGGGTGTATATCCCCAACGGCGACATAGGAGTAACGGATAAGACCACGGCGACTCGAGGTAGCCACGACCCTTGTTCGAGGTACAGCGTCTCTGCACTGGAGTCTCCCACTGCTTGAGCCAGCTGCTCAATGAAGTGGAAAGTATATAAATGGAGAAGACATGGTGTCAATAAGAAGTGTAGCGCTCGCACTTGACAATGCAAAGTGTGTGGCATGACGCAAAATGCACATTGAAGAACTACGGAAGCCAGGACCAGCCCTCCCTTGGCGAGTACACCGACTGTGAAGCAGTCACTGCAAGGAAAGTGCACACACAAGAACAACACAGAAAGCTACTTGAGCAAAATATTGCTCATCCATGCATACTATGGACACAATCGGACTGCATTCGAGCGAGGCAAACATCTTTTCTTTGCATGTTGGAACACTGTACAAGACACATAAAGACACACATGTCTACTAACTGAAATAAATTTATTGCACAGAAAAGTCAATATGAGTGTGTCCGAATGTACCTTTGAATAGACAAAAGCACATAAACCGCACACCAATGGATGAAAGTGGCGAAAGAAATGCAAGGCACAAAGCACTCACCACTCATGGAGGCATATCATCAGCTGCATTGCCGCCGTCAGCCATGCACGAAACCATATCCCGCATCTGGCGCACGACCTTCAACACTGCTGGCTGGGTGGAAGCCTGCTCCAGTTCATCGCACAATGCAGAGGCGGCATTGTTGTCGGGCGCGAGATGTAGTAGCTGCTGGAATTCTTTCCTGAGGGAAGCCATAGTCCGTCTCGTATCACTCCCGTGTTTCTCGGCCTCTTCGGTGGTCAGAAAGTGTGGTGGCTGAGACTGCCTGGACAGCGGATAGGCACCATCTCCAAATAATGTCGCTAGCTGCTTCCGTCTGGCTTTACCCACAGCAGTGAGGTTCACAGCATCCGGCACCAATTCCTCACCAGGACTGAAGGATTGCAGTGGTCTTGAAAACGCTAGCTCACCATTGGGAACCAACATTGTTCTCAGACGCGCACGCCACACCAGAAGTTCCTTAGCATAACCGGGACGGGCTCTCGATTCCGACTTGGGATCTGGCAGCTGTAGGGCACTGAATACCTTGGAGCGGAGCTTCATGAGCTGCTCATGGTTACGGATCACCCGGCGCCACATGTTGGAGTCTTTCTCCCCTGACACCCATGACTTCACATTGGCATTTAGCTCTTCGACGATAGCATCAAGTGCCTGGTGGAGGTCACCCTTTCCTGACCTGCTGAGGAAGAGAGTGCTGTCAATGAGACTTCGCAAATCTGTTGAGAGCGAGAGGCGACGGACTTCCTCGGACATGTCAATCACTTGATATGTTGTGTGATTCCTCGCATGCAGCAATGGAGAGAGAACTCTGCGAGACTCAATGAACAGTGGTACGTCGTTGTGCCGTGCTCCCCGCCGAAGCATGAATAGTGGAAAGCAGTACTGAGTGCACAGCTCCAGCAGCCAGGAATACGTATGATTGTTGGTGAACTGCTTGCACCAAACGAAGAAACCCTCTGCTGAAGGGGTGTTGCTGCCAGATTCCTGGGCGAGTACATATGGCCGCAGAAGTTCGTCAAAGCAGCCATCCGTGAAACGGCTCAGCTCATCGTATGTGCGGTGGTGGTCTTTGGCTTTGAAGGCCCAATCCAATTGCTTAGGAGAAGTATATCCCTGGCTAATAGCGAACTCCTTATAGGCAAATGGCCACAGAGACTTGACAATGCACTGGATGATGTTCATCTCCCAGTGCAAGCCACCTGAAATGGGTAGTACCCAATCAAACTCCCCATCAGGAATGTTTGTTGGGGGCATCAATTCACCCTTCTCAACCAGATCATCTAAAAACTTCCTCAGCCTCTCACGTAACGTACTCATGTTCCCTGTTACACCCAAGCCCCTTGTACTGCATGCACTCTTCAGGTCAGCCTTCGACATTGAGTCGACATGCAATATTCCTGCTTCATGGTTAGCCAATTTGGCTGCATCACGCCTTGCCTCCTCCATCACAGTCAATATGAGGGAGTACGGCAAGCCGTCACACACAACAGTGAGCCATTCCCTCACCCCCTCGTCACCTACACATTGTTTTACCCTTGCACGCTTCCCAACATCGCGCAATACAATGCGAACAGCTTCATGGGAGTTGGGGTTGACAAAAATGGGCTCTAGAAACCCAACATCTGCCGGGGACACAAGGGGCACATCTTCACCACTGGTCTTTGAGGACACTCTGGTTAACGAAACACCGGTACTGCTGTCCACATGCGGTACATACACAAACTCGGTGCCTGACTTTAGTGTGCCTGGCTTGGTGACTTTGATGTGCTCGGTCGACACCACTGATTTGCCTTGGTCAGCTTGCAATGCCTGCCTAACATTTACCCTGCATGTCGCATTGGGACACAAATGCAGCCTGCGCTCCATCTGTGTGCAACATTTAGGGCAGATCAGGTACCGTCTTTCTCGTTCCAATGATGCAAGATGGCTATCAACTGGGTCAGCTGATAGCTTCTGCT
The DNA here is from genome assembly GCF_964019385.1 of Sycon ciliatum. Lineage (NCBI taxonomy): Eukaryota > Metazoa > Porifera > Calcarea > Leucosolenida > Sycettidae > Sycon > Sycon ciliatum. The sequence goes on along the minus strand of NC_088651.1, from coordinate 20,207,423 downwards.
CAGACACAAGAGCTTCAATCCTTTTGTTCATGAAACTCAGCAAGTGTGGCTTAATCAAAGATTCTTGATCTAGAGGATCCGGTACCTGATCTATTGCACATTGAATCTCAGTGACAGTTGGAAATTTCCAATTTCGGAAATGGAAATCTCCCTTTTCTTGGGAAGGAACATGGGAATGACGGGCATAGACAACATTGGTCAGAACCTCATACGTGGAACGATTGCTGCCACGGGAGAGGTACGACTTAAGTTGTCGTTGCTCATTGTCAAACCCAACACTCACGAACCCTTCAGGAACTTGCAGCTCGCTACCACCCAACCCAGCCAACCAATCTTTCACGAGCTTATAACTCCCCCCCGACCCTAGGTGACCAAAAATGTCGAGGGTTGTCTTGCTTTGGGTGATGCTGTACACTATCGCCTGGAGCAAAACATGGAATTCTGCACAGTAATTCAAGTTAGCAGCAGCATAGAGAGACTCCATGGCTTGCGCTTGAAGAACTGTGCGGCGGTCGGCAACGGAGAAGTCAAGTGCAAACGTGCTGGAGGTCATGCCCGTCACAAACGTCTCAACAAACTTGTTGTAGGGTTTGTTGCTGAACTGACCCGTCGGGATGGACAGCAAGTTCTGCAATGATCTACTTGACTTTGCTGACTCAACAGCACTCAACACATCTGCTTTGAACTGCGGCTGCTCAGCCACACACAGCCTACGTAGCAAGTCCAAGCGACCTTCCGAGGTGCTCAGAAGCGAACCTACACTTTCCTTTTTCATACTAATTATTTCCTTCTCAAGTAATTCAATTTTGCTATCCTTCTGCAAATGCATCTTCGACAATGCAGCCAACGCACAGTTTTTGGCCACCAACACTCTCTCTAAACGCTTCAAAGAATCAACATTTTCAACATTATCAACATTTTCAACATTATCTACCGGTACTTCGTTTGAGGCTGAGGAGGTTTCTCGGGACTGGCTGAAGACAGGGGGAAAAGAATCATCTACATCATCGCAGGAGCTTACCTCTGGGAGAGCCTGAGGAACATCATCGCTGGCATCTACCATGTCTACAGAGTCCCCATAGCTATCGCCCCTCCGAGGCTCGTACAGAGGGTGGTTGGTGATTAAATCCTTCAAGTCAGCCAGTCGTCCGCAGCTCCTACAAATTGCAGATACGTCTCGTCCAGAGAGCGCTGACAACACTGCCAGGATACACTTGCGAACCCGAACATCCTTGGAGCTATGCCGAGGCGATTCCCACTCATCGTGGAAGGGATTCTTGCACGCAAACTGGTATTGAGAACCTCCAGAGTGTCTCTTCTTCGTGGATATCTTGCCCATGATGACAAAATGTTGAAAATGCAAAACGGGCTTCTTCTCGTCGCTTCTCTCTCGAGAACGACATGGCAGAGTTCAATTTTTTTTCGGGCAAAACCTCCATAAACCCCTACAGGCCAGGCTAAAACACTGTCCAACCTCCGCACTTTTGGGGTTACCTCCGCAAAGTTACCTAAAGAGGGACTGATATTTCAAGGCAAATCGAAATTGTGCCACATCTCTTTCAATGAGAACAGAGGCCTTCGCAGCGCATCCATCTTCCTCTTTTTCGGGCCGCGGGCGCACGGCGGGCGCACGGCGCGATTTGACCGTGCGTACTTGTCAATCTCCATATCAACGCCTGAGTTTTCGTGTAAAAACCGAATGTTCCCTGAACAAGGGATTCCCTCGACTGATAGTGGTGGCCTGCGGAAGCGAAGGCTAGTTTGTGTGTTTCTGAACATTCAAGCGATGCCAACGCGAATCCCCCGAATTATTATTATTTATTTAAAAATACCGTGTTTTGTGCAGGCATGGTCATGTGTACAGATTTCCTGCATTCATGTCTGGAGTAGTCTGGCTGTCATGTTCATTGTCGTGCTGTGTTATGGTCACGCGAGTCGGCATCTTTGTGCACGACAATGCTGTCTGCTTACGCTCTCTTTGTATGCATTCATGTCAGGCCATAGAGCGGCCCTCATTTGCATGCTTCGACGGGTCCGGGTTTCTGGTTTCACATGTGCCCTGCTCGGCCTGCTGTGCCTTTATGTTGCCCTGCTGTATATTATACCATGGTGCTTTTCCTTTCGGCTAGTCTTCTTCTTTAGTAAGTTAGTTGGAAACACATAATAACAAGTAAGTTTGCAATGCGAGTTGAGCCTGAAGTTAGCCTGAAGAATACAGTCTAGAAATAGTAGAATCTAGTAAAGCGAGCCAGACAGAGAGCTGGCCATGTTTCGCTCTTGGGCGCTCAATGATTCTTCAGTGCGCATTCAACGATTTGAACGATGATGTTTATGCACTGCACAAACCGGCGCAGTTGCATAGGAATCACTTGTGACTAGGAACCAAGACAGTATGCTTTTCAAAACGGCTTATCTAAGGATTCAGGCCGAAAAGGTTAAATCGATACTCGATAAAGTTTTTCAAGTACACGGTGGTCTGAAGAGTCCTACGGGTGCCGCGCCTATCCTTCCCGTAACCAAATGCCTTCGGATTCGCTGGAAAGGTTCATTCTTGATAAAAAAAAAAGAAAGAAGATAAGACCCTATACGTGATGTGAAAAATAGAACTGAGTATCAGGAATAATAATATTATGGAATTGGAAACAGCTTCTTCTTGGATCTGAAAACAATCCTGGTGTGTGAATTCACTTTAATACATTGTAATATGTATAACTGCACATTAGCGGAAGTTCCCAGATTGCCTAGAGTGTTCAACATCAAAAGGATGGAACATTAGCACAACGTTGTGTCATTGTACAACTCTATATCGTGCTGGAAGGAATTGATCTAGTATGATATAATTATGATGTAGTTCCTCATCCATGTCTAACAGGTGAGTGTACACTGATGTCGCAAAGAAAATGATCTATTTATTAATGAGAATATGATATTAAAGGGGATAGAGAGCAGTGTTGTTACGAAGCTTCTTTCAGCTCCACCGCCGCTGTAGCTGCAACGCAGCATGTTTAGCCGCGGTAGTAGGTCATGGCTCCGTGGCAGGTGATCTGAAGGCCAGTGCGTACCTTGTGCCAGACGTAGGGGAGAGTAATGTCCAGGTAGGTAGCCTGTGGGTTCAGCTTGATGTGCGAGAACACATGACCGAGCTCCACTGTGCATACTGGATCGCCCAGGTAGCTGGTCTTGAACGGAATGCGCAGAGTGTGTCCGCTGTTCATCAGGGTTGCACCGCTGGGGACGAAGTTGGCCACCCCGCCGACGCTGACGGAGCTGTTACCACCAGCGCAGCTCGCGAACTTGCTGTAGGCAAAGATGCAGTTGAGCAGGCTGATTCTGTAGGGGTTGGGGCCGTGCAGAGATGGGTTGGAGAAGACAATCTGGACTGGGATGAAGGTGATCACTCCTGGTGAACCGGGCATACCTGGCTCGCCATCTTCTCCATCCTGACCATCCTCACCAGCAGGGCCCATCGGACCTGCCTCGCCCATGGGTCCCATGTCTCCATCAGCACCCGCGGGTCCCATCGGGCCTTCAAGTCCTGTATCACCTTTCGGCCCGCCGACGGGCTTGAAGCAGGTCTGTCCCGATCCATGACCTGTGGCAGAGGCCAGGCCAAGGGCCAGAAGGAGGCAGAAGCTAGCGATGAGGGCACGCATTCTGGAGGTAGAATAAGGATAACTTACTCTGATGCTCTTGAATTCGCTCTGAAGGCTGCTGGAGCTGTTCGATGATTTCTGTTTGCAGTATCTTCCGCTTTTATACTCAACAGAAACCTGCATCTACACGTACATGTACTCCAGACTCTCTCATAGTCATACAGGTCGTGGCGGGCGATCCGAAGTCATCCTACTGGCGGATGGCATTAGGCTGGAAAATTCAATTCCTTACCCAGCAGCCAGCACTGGGCATGGTACAGCGTTGTCCTCGGAAAACCGAAGAATACTGTAGCGACATTTGACCAGGCTTTTCACACTTGCTGAAAGGATGGAAGCCGTAATAATTATTAAGGATGTGCAGTTCACCATGATCCATCTATACATGTATGTACAAACAGATCTGGCACAAGCGGGGAAGTAAGTACTACTTTGCAGATTGTACCGCTTAGTTAGAGTAGGAAAGAGCCGGTTAGGGCTGTCTGCCACTACACAGAATGAACATGTATCTGGGAGTTTGAAAAAGGGGCCTGTCAGTTCTGCGCTAGCGGATATACTGACAATTCAGGGCGAGATCAAACTCTGAGCCCCAACCGGTCTGCTTTCCCGGTTTTTCACTAATCCCGGACCTTGCATCGGCCAGTGGTCTACATGTATGTGGGGTTTGGAATGCCGCAGCTTAGACGGAAAGACCCCATGAGCGTTCTTTCAGCACATGTACATCGGGTGACTTTGTGCATGTACCATAGAAGTCAGTAGTAGAATTCAACGCAGCAGCCACCAATGGCAAACTGGGAGATTGTGACACTGTGTCCGAAATAGTCATCACAACTCCAGACATTGCCGTCCATTAGAAACATTCCACCGAACAGAACAATACAATGTGTTTGGATATTGTGTTCATGCGAGAATTCGGGGCCTTTGCTGGACATATCGAGCACTGATGGCACTTGTGTTCTCCCCGCATTTTTCTTTATACAGATGAATGCGGACTGTGATTCATTTACTGCGAAGTACCTGTATATTCTCAGCAACATGCACGATCATAAAATTGATATACAGTCGGATGTCGTTTCCCTAGACATGAGGCTAGTAGTAGCCAGGGTGTATGAGGGCTTTTGGAAGTGGAACGACCAATTGCCAAAGGAGGGAGCGGTCAGTGAAGGGGGGGGGGGGGGATCTCATGTATCTCTCTGTGTTGCCGGTATACCCGATACTGCCAATTTTTTCATGCAGTTGGTTTAGTGAATTTCCTAAAACAATCAATCATTCCTGGCAATGTAATTAGATTACATGTAAATGTATGTATAATATCGGGCATCTCCACGGACAACTGTGCATCTCTCTCTGTGGTCCATGCAGTTACATAGACATCGTGGGGTTTACATGTATTTCGTTGTCGTCATTTGCCCCTTCCTCACCGCTAGCGTGAGTACATGTACACCCTGGTTGCCTTAAGGGGGCACATCACCCAAAAATTTCATATGGCATTCAATTGACCGTAACTTTGGTTTTTCTCAGTGGATTTGAGTGAAATTTTGACCACACACTCCTGCCACTATGCTGGCCCTCAGGACATGATTTACAAGTTCTTGCGCCTCACTGACAGGCTTTCCAGGCCGGAAAAACTCAAATTTCCGCCATAGTGCTACGGTGTGCGAGCCACCCAGGAGCCAAACAAATGCATTTACATTTTTTTCACATTTTCGTGCCCATTCTGTCCGTGCGCGGGACCCAAACCTAAAACAAGTCCAGAAGCAGCCATGGGTGGTGGGGTAGGGCCCCTCAACGTGGCCCTGGAATCTGTCACAACGGAACGAGTGGGCGTTCTTTCACGGACTCCCACAGACCCAAGTCAATTTTTGAATTTTTTAGGTTTAGCACGTGCTACGAGGTTGTACCTTTGATACAACATCCAGTGCTGGGACCTCCACAGCAAGCCATTTCCACAGCGCTGCACACCAAATCCAGGATGCCCTCAGAAACCGGCAAAGACTGCCACTCACGTTTCACTACTGCCTAGTACTGAATCCTACCTGACTTCTTGACACGACTCAAACTTGCCAAAGTCACTAAATCAACGTCAACTACAATAATCAAGCCACATATCTGCAACGTCACGAGGGTGCTGGCAAAAGTCCTGCTGCACGGCGGCGGGCTTCGCCCGCCGCCGTGCAGCCCAATACGTGGTTTTTTAACGTGATTTTTTGGACTTTTTTGGACTTGGGGCAAAATTCTGCACACTTTCGCGTGTTTCCATAATACGATAAGTTGCGCACGGTCTGCTCACATTCAAATACAGTGCTGCCAACAAATGACAGCATGCAACAAAAAAATCTTTCCTTGCAAGGGCACTTTTTCGGCCATAACTCTTGAACGGCTGGTCAGATAGGGACACAGTTTTCAGAGAATTTGCAGCTATTCATGCTCTTTCAACTGACGTAGCACTCAATATGAATTTACAAATTCGATTTTTCAGCGAATTTTTGGGTGATGTGCCCCCTTAAGCAAGAGTTTGCGAGGGCACGCCTGAGAAATGTCGTGAAAACTAGAAACCTGGTGCAGTCTGAAGAGGCCACTTACTCCGGCACTCACATGCACACCGTGTTGCAGTGCCAGTTGATTTGTGGGTCGAGCACGTGTCGACGTGCTGTGCTGAGGATTTGGATTGTACTTCTGCGCAAGTGAGAAGAGTGAAGCTGCGGAGCTCTTCACAATCCTGAAGAAACTCACGTGCATTTTAATTCCACGCCCTTGGCCTTGGCTGAGCACGATCATTGTATACATGTGCATGAACGAGGTGTACATTTTCACGTGTAGTTTGTATGTGCATCTTATGTATCCGTGAACCCTATGAGTATGAGACAGGGCTGGATAGCCTTGGAAAAGCCGTGAGTAGGTGGCTTTACCCGTGTCTCCCATCACAATTTCCATGGCCACTATTGTAAAAAATTCCAAATCCCTTCAACAGTCCTTCAAACGTCTCCGTAGGCAGTTTGGCGTCCGTGACAAATGTCGTTTGGTCAGTTTGTTCATAATAATTATATACATTGTACATGTGTTTGGTGCACGACCCACGTTTGAAACTCGCATCATTTCCTCCTCACCATGCTGTTAGTATGGTCTGAGCATTATAGAGACAAATGTCACGCCAGAGGAATGTGGACAGTTCCGATAACCTTTTTAGGAGCTATCAAATATCGGAATAAGTACATGTAATTTTCAACAATAATGGAGATTATTTTGGGACTCCCCACGCATTAGTTTGTGCGTGATATGTGTGGGTACAGCGAGGCCTGCAACCCACCAGGGCTGTATGTTTGAGCGCGGTCTGCACAGAACGAATTTTGCTGGATGTCTGGATTTGGGCGGTCAAAACTGGATTCCGCTTGCTACAGGGTGACCGGTCCGGCAAGCACAGGTTTTAACGTTACAGTGGAAGTACAAGAACACTACATGAGCGCCCATGCTGGGCCATAGTGTCATGCCTCTATTTCGCCATCAGCTACTACGAGTCTGAAGTAGCGCTGAGTAGCAAATGCTCCAAGGTCTGCCGGCACTATGCCGCACGACGTAGGGACGCATGCCGATCACCATCACAACCCGGACTACGGAGAAAACATTCTTCATTATATTCGGTCCATTAGCGTTTTTGCTCGCGAGGAAGAAGGGTACAACGTACATGTGTACTGCGCAATCTCGCCAGATGCCAATAATTATGGTCATAACGATCACGGGCACACGTACAGGCAGTGCTCAAGGTCGTAATTGAGTGCCGCAGTCTACAATGGCTACATTTGATCGCCAGGGATCCCCAAGTGCTGAGTAAGCTGGATCAGCCAGTACTAGTAGGGGCAAGAGCCCCTCTGCTCAGATGAAAGTCTGAGGAGCAGACCACTGCTATAAAAGAAAAGCTGTTTATGAAATTGCAAGACAAAAGTTGTTGTTGAAGACAGAATTATTTTATTCAAGCACTTCTGACTATCAAAATATGAAGTTTTTCTTGCTCGCAGCCCTAGCATTGGGCATCAGTGCTCAACTAGTCTGGGCCACCGGGTATTCTAATCAGGTATGCCTCAAGCTGCCTCAGGGCCCTAAAGGACCCAGAGGTATGATGGGGCCAGATGGTCCTGAAGGTCCGCAGGGCCAGGACGGTCAGCAGGGCGAAGAAGGACCAATGGGTCCCGAAGGGCAGGACCCGAAGGGCAGGACGGAGAGGATGGTGAACCTGGAATGCCTGGTAGACCAGGTAGCTCCGAGCTGCGCAGTATTCCGATCAGCCTGGCCTTCTCCAACCCATCCCTGCATGCACCAAACCCGTTCTACATGAGTCTTCTCTACTCTTATTTCAATGGTCGCTACTTCGTGGGAACTCCCAACCCACAGCGCTCTCTGGGCGGGAATGCCAACTTCAACATCGCTCGCACGGCTGTCAAGCTAGTTCGCTGGGGAACGGAGATTCGAATTCCATTTGTGAAGTCTTACGAAGGCTCTCCCGTATGCAAGGTTCACTTCCAGGACATTTTCAGCCACGCAAAGGTCTATGCTACCAGCTCCTTCCTCGCTATCAAGCTGCCCACCATCTGGAAAAGGAGAAAGACACACATCCAGGCGGTCTGCTGGGGTGCTTTCCCCAAGCCAGGCAAGAACTAGTCAGTGCGGCAGCGACGACTGGTTAAAGTGACTAAGATCAGCTGTTATGTTCTATTCTTCACGCGTTTACGCCTAATGCTCTTCATTCCGCAAAAAAAGAAAATCCTCCCCTACAGCTCTAACACTGCTCTTTTACTCCAATCACAGAAAGGCCTGGGATAGGCAATTTGCTTTCTCCAATGTAACTCCTAGAGGTTGGCACGTTCAGTATTCCCTCTTCATACATGATCCGATCAAAGTTCCAGATCCCTTTATGCATGAGTTTAGTATTCTCTCTACACATATGCCTCAGTTAGCGGTCGTCATCTGTTCTCTTGGGAACGGACAAGGAATGCCACCTTTTTCTGAACAAAAAGTGTGAACTTGAAACCTGAAGTCCACATCATGGTTATCAGCTTTCAGAAAGTCTTTATGCTGTTTTTAATGTATTCTTTGTTCACCTCAAAGACATATTTTATATATTTTACAGTCCTTGCCGCTTACTACTATCTCCTTCTTTCCATTCATCTAATATTGTGCTCTAAGTACAGTTGCCCTCGATGAAATCCGATCGAAAGTGCAAATGTGGAACCCTCAACTGTTACTAGCACTGCCCTTGACGCCCTGGCAGTGGCACATACATGTACTTGTACGTGCGGCTAGATGTACCCATTTACAAACACAGTGATGTAATTGGACCTATTCTAGGGCAGCAGCTTTGCGCTTTTGGTCGGATTTCAGTGAGCAGCACTGTACATGTACATGGCTGTGAGCATTGGCATGTGCGCATCCACCTGTGTGTATGTGCGCACGCGTGTGTGATGAATGCGCGCATGTTCGCACACATGTATGTGTGTGTGTGTGCGAACAGAGAGTCACATGTGTGTGTGTGCGTGTGTGTGCACTCATGCACACTCGCACACATGTGAGTACACGCTTGCCCGCGTGTGTGGGCGTGCGCGTGTACACAAGCTCGCACACATACACGTGCGCGCATCCACCTGCGTGTGCGCGCGCGCGTGTGTCGTGCACATGTACATGTGTATGCGTGTATGTGTGTGTGTGAGCATTTGCATGTGCGCATCCACCTGTGTGTATGTGCGTGCAAGCGCGCACGCGTGTGTGTGCGTGCACATGTACACGTGTGTGTGTGTGAGCATTGGCATGTGCGCATCCACCTGTGTGTATGTGCGCACGCGTGTGTGATGAATGCGCGCATGTTCGCACACATGTATGTGTGTGTGTGTGTATGCGAACAGAGAGTCACATGTATGTGCGTGTGTGCGCACTCATGCACACTCGCACACATGTGAGTACACGCTTGCAAGCGTGTGTGGGCGTGCGCGCGTGTACACAAGCTCGCACACATGCACGTGCGCGCATGTATGTTCTATCTTGTTATGTTGCCTATCCCATGCTCTCCTTTGGTGCTGCCACGTAGACGTCTGTCGTAGTTCCTGTCAGAAGTGCATGTGGAACTGGCAGTGATTGTCATTCTACCTTTGTTTCAAACAACGTCTCGTTTTCGAGTTACATGATCTCTCACAGGATCCACAAAGTATTTTGTGCAAAAGCAGCTAGGCTCACCTGAACCAGTGAAGAACGAGTACCGGAACAAACAAGCTGGCAAACTGCAACGGAGTTGACACCACCAGCAGATAAATAGGCCAGGCAGAGTACCGACATGGGTGATGATGATCTTGCACGTCCGGTGACTGGTCACTCAGTGACTGGTGCATATGGCTGTGGCACTGGCAGTCAGGACTCAGGGACGCGGAGGCCGACTTGTCAGCAAGCAACATCTCGCCTACTCTGCCGGAATCTTCGCTCGACTCGACCTCAGTCAGACCTGGAAATATACTTTTGAAACTTTGCTTGCACGCGTTGCAGAATTGCCGGAGTAGGCGCGAGTATTATTGTGCACTATTGCTGGTACACACTCTATGTTGCGCTTTTGTCCAGAACCGCCATGCTTCGTGACTAGTGGACCTGACGATGGCAATACTATTCTCACTTTCAAAGCCAAAATCGTAATGAAAATGTATGTCACGCTTTGAGAAAGTAAGCTTGCAGCGTCGTCATCTTCTGGACAGGCGCATAGTCACTGATTTGGAATTTTGAGCGTGCGCACCTACTTCTCAAACCGAGAAGTCGGCTGAGAACGAAAAACATTTGCGCCTAAATGCTTGACGATTGTGAATTGGATCGTCGAACAAAATGCGTCCTCGCGATGTCCGTGCACAGCTTTGGGATGGCCAAGAACTCGAAAGCCCTCCTCTGATAGACCCATAACCCATTGCTGAAGAGATCTTCACACTTGCCACGTGATCGTAGCCACGGTTTGAGCCAATCAGAGCGCTCACAGGCAGGGCATGAACCTCTGATCATGCCCTGCCATTCAGGCCCTTGGGCTTGAAAAGTTGAATGGCACCGTAGGAGAACATGAATGATCACGTGATGAGTATACTCGCACGTGGAGAGACTTACCTGATCGAGGTGGAACAACTCAAGAGAGAAAGAAAAAGCCTGATATCCGGTCCATGTATACATGCGGTGGCATTTCAGGCCCTTGACCAATCAGCACGTCCCGAGAGCGTGTGGAGGTGAAACTGAACACGCCGCCATGAAGGTATAAAAGGAAGAAACCTCTAGGGGTGGTGGTCGGGGACGTGGAGGTTTCAGCTTGTGAGTTTCAGGTTGGTACGCTCGAGGGCTTTGTTGATTCAGGCCCGAGAGCGGCCCAAGGCCGAAGGCCGCGGGCCGCTCGAGGGCCTGAATCAACAAAGCCCGAGAGCGTACCAACCTGAAACTTCACCTTGCTTGAGATGAAACTTTACCTTGCTTGAGTTGAAACTTCACCTTGCTTGAGTTGAAACTTCACCTTGCTTGACATGAAACTTCAGAACGAAATTTCACAACGAAACTTCACAACGAAACTTCACCACGAAACTTCACAACGAAACTTCAGCCGGAGCGCACGGAGGTGGAACTTCAGGTTGTGAGTTTCTGCCATTGTTGTGCAACGAGTGCCATAAAGGACTTGAGAACTTGGGCAGGCAGGCACTCGGTGTTTCTAGTTGATGTATTTCAAGTTCGATTTATGCAGATTAGTGCAGTACAGTGGCTTTGTTTGCGCTGCTAGGTGCGTTGTAGGTGCACTTGCACGTGCACGTTCTGCTGAGGAGAGCGTTCTGGCTTTCACTTGTACTGTCGTGCGTGGGTGGCAGTGTGAAACACAATCAGACATGGATGTCAGGGCAGGTATCGTTGATTCCGGCCCTCGAGCGGACCGCGGCTTTCGGCCTTGGGCCGCTCTCGGGCCTGAATCAACGATACTGCCCTGACATCCATGTCTGATTCTATACTTGTACTCCATCTCGCCCGACCTGGAGCGCCACTTTTTTGAAGGTCGGCTCCCTGACTACGACAATGCTGTCTGCTTACGCTCTCTTTGTATGCATTCATGTCAGGCCATAGAGCGGCCCTCATTTGCATGCTTCGACGGGTCCGGGTCTCTGGTTTCACATGTGCCCTGCTCGGCCTGCTGTGCCTTTATGTTGCCCTGCTGTATATTATACCATGGTGCTTTTCCTTTCGGCTTGTCTTCTGAGTCTTCTCCTTTAGTAAGTTAGTTGGAAACACATAATAACAAGGAAGTTTGCAATGCGAGTTGAGCCTGAAGTTAGGCTGAAGAATACAGTCTAGAAATAGTAGAATCTAGTAAAGCGAGCCAGACAGAGAGCTGGCCATGTTTCGCTCTTGGGCGCTCAATGATTCTTCAGTGCGCATTCAACGATTTGAACGATGATGTTTATGCACTGCACAAACCGGCGCAGTTGCATAGGAATCACTTGTGACTAGGAACCAAGACAGTATGCTTTTCAAAACGGCTTATCTAAGGATTCAGGCCGAAAAGGTTAAATCGATACTCGATAAAGTTTTTCAAGTACACGGTGGTCTGAAGAGTCCTACGGGTGCCGCGCCTATCCTTCCCGTAACCAAAATTAATGCCTTCGGATTCGCTGGAAAGGTTCATTCTTGATAAAAAAAAGAAAGAAGATAAGACCCTATACGTGATGTGAAAAATAGAACTGAGTATCAGGAATAATAATATTATGGAATTGGAAACAGCTTCTTCTTGGATCTGAAAACAATCCTGGTGTGTGAATTCACTTTAATACATTGTAATATGTATAACTGCACATTAGCGGAAGTTCCCAGATTGCCTAGAGTGTTCAACATCAAAAGGATGGAACATTAGCACAAAGTTGTGTCATTGTACAACTCTATATCGTGCTAGAATGAATTGATCTAGTATGATATAATTATGATGTAGTTCCTCATCCATGTCTAACAGGTGAGTGTGCACTGATGTCGCAAAGAAAATGATCTATTTATTAATGAGAATATGATATTAAAGGGGATAGAGAGCAGTGTTGTTACGAAGCTTCTTTCAGCTCCACCGCCGCTGTAGCTGCAACGCAGCATGTTTAGCCGCGGTAGTAGGTCATGGCTCCGTGGCAGGTGATCTGAAGGCCAGTGCGTACCTTGTGCCAGACGTAGGGGAGAGTAATGTCCAGGTAGGTAGCCTGTGGGTTCAGCTTGATGTGCGAGAACACGTGACCGAGCTCCACTGTGCATACTGGATCGCCCAGGTAGCTGGTCTTGAACGGAATTCGCAGAGTGTGTCCGCTGTTCATCAGGGTTGCACCGCTGGGGACGAAGTTGGCCACCCCGCCGACGCTGACGGAGCTGTTACCACCAGCGCAGCTCGCGAACTTGCTGTAGGCAAAGATGCAGTTGAGCAGGCTGATTCTGTAGGGGTTGGGGCCGTGCAGAGATGGGTTGGAGAAGACAATCTGGACTGGGATGAAGGTGATCACTCCTGGTGAACCGGGCATACCTGGCTCGCCATCTTCTCCATCCTGACCATCCTCACCATCAGGGCCCATCGGACCTGCCTCGCCCATGGGTCCCATGTCTCCATCAGCACCCGCGGGTCCCATCGGGCCTTCAAGTCCTGTATCACCTTTCGGCCCGCGGACGGGCTTGAAGCAGGTCTGTCCCGATCCATGACCTGTGGCAGAGGCCAGGCCAAGGGCCAGAAGGAGGCAGAAGCTAGCGATGAGGGCACGCATTCTGGAGGTAGAATAAGGATAACTTACTCTGATGCTCTTGAATTCGCTCTGAAGGCTGCTGGAGCTGTTCGATGATTTCTGTTTGCAGTATCTTCCGCTTTTATACTCAACAGAAACCTGCATCTACACGTACATGTACTCCAGACTCTCTCATAGTCATACAGGTCGTGGCGGGCGATCCGAAGTCATCCTACTGGCGGATGGCATTAGGCTGGAAAATTCAATTCCTTACCCAGCAGCCAGCACTGCACTGGGCATGGTACAGCGTTGTCATCGGAAAACCGAAGAATACTGTAGCGACATTTGACCAGGCTTTTCACACTTGCTGAAAGGATGGAAGCCGTAATAATTATTAAGGATGTGCAGTACACTATGGTCCATCTATACATGTATGTACAAACAGATCTGGCACAAGCGGGGAAGTAAGTACTACTTTGCAGATTGTACCGCTTAGTTAGAGTAGGAAAGAGCCGGTTAGGGCTGTCTGCCACTACACAGAATGAACATGTATCTGGGAGTTTAAAAAAGGGACCTGTCAGTTCTGCGCTAGCGGATATACTGACAATTCAGGGCGAGATCAAACTATGAGCCCCAACCGGTCTGCTTTCCCGGTGTTTCACTAATCCCGGACCTTGCATCGGCCAGTGGTCTACATGTATGTGGGGTTTGGAATGCCGCAGCTTAGACGGAAAGAACCCATGAGCGTTCTTTCAGCACATGTACATCGGGTGACTATGTGCATGTACCATAGAAGTCCGTAGTAGAATTCAACGCAGCAGCCACCAATGGCAAACTGGGAGATTGTGACACTGTGTCCGAAATAGTCATCACAACTCCAGACATTGCCGTCCATTAGAAACATTCCACCGAACAGAACAATACAATGTATTTGGATATTGTGTTCATGCGAGAATTCGGGGCCTTTGCTGGACATATCGAGCACTGATGGCACTTGTGTTCTCCCCGCATTGTTCTTTATACAGATGAATGCGCGCCGTGATTCATTTACTGCGAAGTACCTGTATATTCTCAGTAACATGCATGATCATAAATATACAGTCGGATGTCGTTTCCCTAGACATGAGGCTAGTAGTAGCAAAGGTGTATGAGGGCTTTTGGAAGTGGAACGACCAATTGCCAAAGGAGGGAGCGGGCTGTGAAGGGGGGGGGGGATCCGGAGCCGTCCACCGGGAAACTAATTGTACATGCACGTCAAATAATTGGAATTATAGGTTACTTCGGGCATACAATCATGTACATGTATACCTCTGTGCTTCCGGGATAGTACACGCGCTAATGCTGCTTTTTCATGGAGTTGATTTCGAGAATTTCCTAAAACAACCAATCTTGGCAATGTCGTTAGTGTGCATTTATATATTCCTGGGCAGCTCCAAGGACAACTGTCATCTCTCGCTGTGGTCCAAGCAGCTACATAGACATCTTGGGGTTTATTTTCATTGTTGTTACCAGTACAGTTTTCCCCTTCATCACCACTAGCATGGGTACCTGTACATCCCGATTGCTTTTAGGAAGAGTTTGCGAGCGCACGCCTGAGAAATGCCGTGAAAATTAGAAACCTGGTGCAGTCTGAAGAGGCCACTCACTCCAGCATTCACATGCACACCGTGTTGCAGTGCCAGTTGATTTGTGGGTCGAGCACGTGTGGATGTGCTTGGCTGAGGCTTTAGGATTGTACTTCTGCGCAAGTGAGAAGAGTGAAGCTGCGGAGCTCTACACAATCCTGAAGAAACTCACGTGCATTTGAATTACACGCCCTTGGCCTTGGCTGAGCATGACCATTGTATTCATGTACATGAACGAGATGTACATTTTCACGTGTATTTTGTATGTGCATCTTACATGTATGTATCCGTGAACCCTATGAGACAGGGCTGAATAGCCTTGGAAAAGCGTGTGAGTAGGTGGCTTTACCCGTGGCTCCCATCACAATTTCCAGGCCACTTTTGTAAAAAAATTCCAAATCCCTTCAACAGTCCTTGAAACGTCTCCGTAGGCAGTTTGGGGTCCGTGACAAATGTCGTTTTTTTCAGTTTGTTCATAATAATTATATACATTGTACATGTGTTTGGGGCACGACTCACGTTTGAAACTCGCATCATTTCCTCCTCGCCATGCTGTTAGGATGATCTGAGCATTATAGAGACAAATGTCACGCCAGAGGAATGGGGACAGTTCCGATAACCTTTTTGGGAGCTATCAAATATCGGAGTAAGTACATGTAATTTTCAACAATAATGGAGATTATTTTGGGACTCCCCACGCATTAGTTTGTGCGGGGAGTGTGTGGGTACAGCGAGGCCTACAACCCACCAGGGCTGTATGTTTGAGCGCAGTCTGCACAGAACGAATTTTGCTGGATGTCTGGATTTGGGCGGTCAAAAATGGATTCCGCTTGCTACAGGGTGACCGGTCCGGCAAGCACAGGTTTTAACGTTACAGTGGAAGTACAAGAACACTACATGAGCGCCCATGCTGGGCCATAGTCTCATGCCTCTCTTTCGCCATCAGCTACTACGAGTCTGAAGTAGCGCTGAGTAACAAATGCTCCAAGGTCTGCCGGCACTATGCCGCACGACGTAGGGACGCATGCCGATCACCATCACAACCCGGACTACGGAGAAACATTCTTCATTATATTCGGTCCATTAGCGTTTTTGCTCGCGAGGAAGACGGGTACAACGTACATGTGTACTGCGCAATCTCGCCAGATGCCAATAATTATGGTCATAACGATCACGGGCACACGTACAGGCAGTGCTCAAGGTCGTAATGGAGTGCCGCAGTCTACAATGGCTACATTTGATCGCCAGGGATCCCCAAGTGCGGAGTAAGCTGGATCAGCCAGTACTAGTAGGGGCAAGAGCCCCTCTGCTCAGATGAAAGTCTGAGGAGCAGACCACTGCTATAAAAGAAAAGCTGTTTATGAAATTGCAAGACAAAAGTTGTTGTTGAAGACAGAATTATTTTATTCAAGCACTTCTGACTATCAAAATATGAAGTTTTTCTTGCTCGCAGCCCTAGCATTGGGCATCAGTGCTCACCTAGTCTGGGCCACCGGGTATTCTAATCAGGTATGCCTCAAGCTGCCTCAGGGCCCTAAAGGACCCAGAGGTATGATGGGGCCAGATGGTCCTGAAGGTCCGCAGGGCCAGGACGGTCAGCAGGGCGAAGAAGGACCAATGGGTCCCTCCGGACCCGAAGGGCAGGACGGAGAGGATGGTGAACCTGGAATGCCTGGTAGACCAGGTAGCTCCGAGCTGCGCAGTATTCCGATCAGCCTGGCCTTCTCCAACCCATCCCTGCATGCACCAAACCCGTTCTACATGAGTCTTCTCTACTCTTATTTCAATGGTCGCTACTTCGTGGGAACTCCCAACCGACAGCGCTCTCTGGGCGGGAATGCCAACTTCAACATCGCTCGCACGGCTGTCAAGCTAGTTCGCTGGGGAACGGAGATTCGTATTCGATTTGTGAAGTCTTACGAAGGCTCTCCCGTATGCAAGGTTCACTTCCAGGACATTTTCAGCCACGCAAAGGTCTATGCTACCAGCTCCTTCCTCGCTATCAAGCTGCCCACCATCTGGAAAAGGAGAAAGACACACATCCAGGCGGTCTGCTGGGGTGCTTTCCCCAAGCCAGCCAAGAACTAGTCAGTGCGGCAGCGACGACTGGTTAAAGTGACTAAGATCAGCTGTTATGTCCTATTCTTCACGCGTTTACGCCTAATGCTCTTCATTCCGCAAAAAAAGAAAATCCTCCCCTACAGCTCTAACACTGCTCTTTTACTCCAATCACAGAAAGGCCTGGGATAGGCAATTTGCTTTCTCCAATGTAACTCCTAGAGGTTGGCACGTTCAGTATTCCCTCTTCATACATGATCCGATCAAAGTTCCAGATCCCTTTATGCATGAGTTTAGTATTCTCTCTACACATATGCCTCAGTTAGCGGTCGTCATCTGTTCTCTTGGGAACGGACAAGGAATGCCATCTTTTTCTCAACAAAAAGTGTGAACTTGAAACCTGAAGTCCACATCATGGTTATCAGCTTTCAGAAAGTCTTTATGCTGTTTTTAATGTATTCTTTGTTCACTTCAAAGACATATTTTATATATATTTACAGTCCTTGCCGCTTACTACTATCTCCTTCTTTCCATTCATCTAATATTGTGCTCTAAGTACAGTTGCGCTCGATGAAATCCGATCGAAAGTGCAAATGTGGAACCCTCAACTGTTACTAGCACGGCCCTTGACGCCCTGGCAGTGGCACATACATGTACGTGCGGCTAGATGTACCCATTTACAAACACAGTGATGTAATTGGATCTATTCTAGGGCAGCAGCTTTGCGCTTTTGGTCGGATTTCAGTGAGCAGCACTGTACATGTACATGGCTGCATAATGTTTTTAACGTTTCCATTCATAAAGCAACAACAAATGATTCAGTTGAGGATTTTATACTGAATTCATCCAAGTTCGGTCACCCAGAACAGTTATAACATTTCCCCTATTGGGCGTCTCGACCTCGGGCAAGATCACTCACAGACCTCGGTCAAGATCAGAGCGTCTGGCCCTCGCAACTGTGTAGGATTGTGTATTTGCTCACAACCAAATTTTTAGAGAAAATGAAATAAAAGGTATTAGCTGGAGAGATCACATCGCAAGCCAGTATACATGTAAGTATCCGGCGCTTTTCAGCCAAATAATTTAATAATTGCAATGTATAACGCAGAAATGGTGACTGCCCGAAATCATTGTTTTGTATGTTGGACTCAGTAGAGCGTCCAGCCCCTATATGATGTCCAACCCCTATATAGAGTCCATTGGTCCAAAATCCACTGTACAGAGTCCAAACTTGGAATCAACTGTGAGCTCAAAGTTTAGATGGACATCACTCCCTGTATAGAGTCCAGCCAATTGGCTTCACCCCTATATAGAGTCCATTGGTCCAAAATCAACTGTATGGAGTCCAAACTTTGAAATTAACTATAAGGAGTCTTTATGTGGACAACACTCCCTGTATAAAGTCCAGCCAATTAGGCATCCCCTATCCAGAGTTCGAAATTAGACAAAGGATCTGCTGAAGCAGTGAATATTAACCAGAAAACGGCCTCTCCCTTTAATCCTTTACATCATTCACTTCTCAAGATAAAAAATAAGTATTCAGGCGCCACTGCAGCCACTTCATTACATGAAAAACCCTACAAACACCATCCTCAAATCAAGTGGTCTTTTCGCAGACACTGCAAATTACAATATCTCAATCATGTAGTGTTGCCAAATTATTGTGCACGCACACACATGCACATACCCACACAACGCCAAGAAAATACCTAGAAAAAAACCAAGAATCGAAAGAGAATAACGGAGAGCCAAGGATTAATTATTTGTTTTCAAGTTATTGTGCACGCGCACACACACAAACACACACACACGCAAACTTATACAACGCCAGGAAAACACCAAGAAAAGAGTAGAGACACAATACACACGCAACTCCAACAGCCATGCAAACGTCCACCCATTTACACGTAAAGTCAAGAGGGATAACAAATAATTATACGAAACGAATGCATACATGGGCGGATGCGTGCACGTTTACATACGTATAGTAGCGTAAGAGAGTAACATAGTGCAGTAGTCAGCATAATACTAGAACATGCTGAGAGTGCAATAGCAAGCTTCACCATTGCTCATAGCCATTGCTCATGGCCATTCAGCAGCTCTCAGTTCCGCAATCTTCTGAAGATCAGCACACCTGCAACAAATAGATAGCACAAGGATACGCGTATTACCGTAATGATGCATGGAAGCACACAACTACCAAGTTCTCAACGAATGTAATGCTCAATGAAAATCCATCCACTCAAAGACCTGTGAACAGGTGACGGTGGGGACAATAATCTATTAGTAATACGAGGAATACTGTAAGACGTGTATAATATTACGAGGAAGCAAATCTAACGTTTTAACGGACATTTCTTTGTTATAATAAGATCCGTTGAGGCCGTACTGATTCATATTATGCTGTGTGTGGATATGGCAGAATATTGCAAGATCGTTAACATATCTTCTCGTTAACCTATGAATTTTGGACAATCGTTAAATTTGCGACTCGTTATAATAACATGTCTTACAGTAAGATCGTTTGTGCACACTCAAGATGCACAGACACACCACCATACATGTAGTGTACACAGTGTTTCACTTCACTGCAACTAAATTGAAATGAGATGATTTGAACAATCTGTACAGCGTTGCCGTCAGTCAGTCTTCCCCAAGATGGAAATGCAATGATTTGTTGTCACGAGGCAGTTTCACTGACACAATGTCATGTTTGTGACATCAAAACGGTTACTTCATGGAATACGAGTACATGTATTAGCTTGAGAAGCTTTTTCTTGTCATCGGCATACGAGAAATCCTCCTCCTCCTACTACTACTACTACTACTACTAGTACACTGGCACTGCGTTTTTAGATCCCATTGTATTTGACATCATACTAGAGCCTAGTAGAGGAAGAGTGTCGTGAAGTTCACATAATTATCACAGGGATAAAAATACATTTCTCATGAAATAAAATAATAATTGATGATAGCTAGACGATCGCATGCGTATACAATTGATGCAAAGTCCTTGCAGTCCTTGAGGACTATTACGAAGTGGTTGATTACTTTTAGGGCATTCATTCAAGCAACATCAAACAAACGCGATACGCTCCTTGAAAATGGAAAAAAATTCAAGCATAACGACAGAACAGCAGACCAATCGAAACGAGTAAAAGCTTCCTTACCTCAGTCATCGTCCTGCCATGTAGTTGGACAGCCTTTTGACACGGTGGTACAGGCAGCTCTTGTCCAGTCAAACAGGGTATCCGTGTGGCGTCGAACGAAAGAGAGTGTCAGTTTATCTGACTCGTCAGATTAGAACTGTGCTGAACTTTTCTCGTTCTCCGCTTTCTGCTTTCATCCCTCGCTCTGATGAAACCGATTAAACGCCTTACTGGCAGCAATGGCCAGCCAAACAGGGGATCCTTGTGGCGTCGAACGAAAGAGAGTGTCAGTGTACCTGACTCGTCAGATTTGAACTGTGCTGAACTTTTCTCGTTCTGCAATTTCTGCTTTCATCCCGCGCACTGATGAAACGTCTTCAGAGAACCACAAGACGCTTTCCAGATTTGATTTTGAACGTCTCCTTATCCTCCTTGGTTACCTCGAGACAGATTACTGTCAGCAACTGCACAGCAGAACTGGCAGCCATGGCTGAAGTGAAGAAAGTAATGCGCTGCCACGAGGCAAGCAAAACTGAAAAGGTGTTTGTTCTCTTCAGTTTCGGGCACAACACACAGGACGGCGTGACTGGATAAACTGGACTCCTGGACTTGTAGAAAAAGTGTACTCCTTATAGGGGATTGCGCGGCAGGATGAAGCTACAAAACTGAGTGGACTCCTGGACTCTGTATAGTGGATTTTGGACCAATGGACTCTATATAGGGTGCTGGACATCATATAGTGCATGGACTCTATACTGAGTCCTACATGTATACCGACAGTGAAGTACGGCCACCGCAGTCCTTGAATCTGAGAGCTTCAACTTTAATATTTTTTTTTAATGTTAACAACTGAAAAATGTGTGAATAACATTGTGGGCTGCATGAGCCTGAGCTGAGGCTAGGCGGCTGTGCGCTGGTACGTAACAATCATGGTCTCAGTTAACGTTTGGACCGGAACTGCACTAGGCTATAGTATAGGGCGCATGTGTTCACAGCGGTGCAGATGTTATATATTTTACAGTCCTTGCCGCTTACTACTATCTCCTTCTTTCCATTCATTTAATATTATGCTCTAAGTACAGTTGCGCTCGATGAAATCCGATCGAAAGTGCAAATGTGAACCCTCAACTGTTACTTGCACGGCCCTTGCCGCTCTGGCAGTGGCACATACATGTACGTGCGGCTAGATGTACCCATTTACAAACACAGTGATGTAATCGGACCTGGTCTAGGGCAGCAGCTTTGCGCTTTTGGTCGGATTTCAGTGAGAAGCACTGTAAGGAAAAAGTAAATTATCGTGTCCGTTCCCGAAGGGAACTTACGACGGCCGCTAACACCCTGTAAATCTTGGCAGCAGATGCAGCGCCTAACGGTGGGGGTGAGTGGATAAGTCTCAAATCCACTGGCACAAGTGCCGAGAAGGACCCCATTAGCCGCATCTATGAAGCACTGTCCATGGCTGCATAATGTTTTAGAAGTTTCCGTTCATAAAGCAGCAACCGTTGAACTGATTCAGTTGAGGATTTTATACTGAATTTCATCCAAGTTCGGTCACCCAGAGCAGTTATAACATGTCCTCTATCTTCCCAGGAGAACGTACAACGGGCACTAAACACCTGAAAAATATCCCCTGGACAGACGCAGCGCATAAACGGTGAGAATGAGCGTATAAGCAACCGTGATGTGTACAAATTTATTATAACATATATTTTGATGGATTCTCCACGTGACTCATCCTATAATTATGTACAATGATTCGTTTTCACCATTTAAGGCAGAATAAGCAAAATATACCCTGATGATGGTTATTTCGTGACCGAAACGTTGAATTAAAATGTTTCTGGGGAAACGCAGTCATTGAGTGTGAGCTAGTATTGCTCACAACCAAATTTGTAGAGAAAATATAATAAAAGGTATTAGCTGGAGAGATCACATCGCATGGCAGTATAAGTATCGGGCGCTTTTCAGCCACATAATTAATTTTAATTCTGAAGTTGATTGTTCCAACTAGGAACAAACGCTTCTTGCCGAACTTGACACTTGCCGAACTTGACACTTGACTGACTCACGACTGCCATGCCATCTAAGTTCGTATAATTTAATTCGTAACGAGAAAGGCACGGCGATATATAACGCAGAAATGGTGACTGCCCGAACTCCATGTTTTGTATACCGACAGTGAAGTACGGACACCGCAATCCCTGAATCTGAGAGCTTCAACTTACTATTATTATGTTTTTTAACAACCGAGAAAATGTGCGAATAACTTTGTGGGCTGCATGAGCCTGAGCTGAGGCTGTGCGCGTGCGCTGGTACATGTAACAATTATGGTCTCAGCTCACGGGTTGACCGCAACTGCACTAGGGCGCTTGTGTGCACAGCGGTGCAGCTACATCGCGCCACGGCTCAACCAGGACTGATGCACTGCGAGCACTAGCAGCTAGCAGCAGTGCGCTAAGAAATACACAGCTTACAGGCGCGTCTACCATCCGCACCACGCACCACGCAAGTGCTCCTAAACTGTAGTACAATGTCATGTGGATTATCTGGCAAAGGATCTTTGACTTTGGTGTCTGTCATGTGGATTATCTGGTCATGGATCTTTGACTTTGGTGTTGAAAAATATCTGGCTCGTCTTGATCTTTCAGGCCAGGAAAGCCGTGACATTGTACTATGATACAGTCCTTCTGCATGTACACACGACATGCAGTATGACATTCTGTGATGGTTTGTGGTAATACCTACTACTACTACTAGTAGTTCGATACATGTCCTGGCACAAGTTAGTTAGTTGCGAAGATTGTACAGTTCTATCGTAGACTGTAGTACTAGTACAGTGGATGCACGGTAGATGTGTACCACTCTGTTCTATTCCTACTTCACTGCGTTCAGGTAACTGGTTAGTTGAGTGATGTCGTAGAACAATAGTGAGCGCTTCAGTTTGATTCCGCAGCAGTATACCTGAATCATTGCCATTGGCAGTGGACCACGCTCTGTAAACCATGGTAAGCACAATCTTGCTCAAGATTAGCTGCGCAAGATGACTTACCCGGGATCTATCAAGGCATAGGCATAGTGGTGGCCTGCGGAAGCGAAGGCTAGTTTGTGTGTTTCTGAACATTCAAGCGATGCCAACGCGAATCCCGCGAATTATTATTACAACTCCAACTGTTGATTAGACTCCTTGCATACTTCAGCCAGAATTTCCCAGTGCCCATATGGTTTTCCTGTGTTCGATTTCATCTGCAGCCGATGATGCCTTTCAAAATGCCGCTGTTGCAAAGACGAACGTCG
This sequence comes from Sycon ciliatum, assembly GCF_964019385.1. NCBI lineage: Eukaryota > Metazoa > Porifera > Calcarea > Leucosolenida > Sycettidae > Sycon > Sycon ciliatum. The sequence goes on along the minus strand of NC_088651.1, from coordinate 20,183,919 downwards.
GGTCCTTGTGCGAAAAACATGGCTTTACTGTGTCTGCATTGCTTTGTAATTGGCGTCAGTCTGTTGTTGCTCCTGGATCTCATAATAGATATACACTTGTTCTATGCTGGCCGCGTTCCTGCAACAATGGAGGAGTGTCTGAAGGAAACAAGATGGCTTCAAGTTTGTTTACTCATTCTGCAATTGTTGAACCTGACGATGGCATACACGCTTGTACCTATTGAGAAGTTCTGCGGCCAGGAGTGCATGTCCATCGAGGTCGAAACCTCTATCAATTGTCCGCCAAAACCGGCCAACGCCAAGGCAGCGGAGTCAGCAGTGATGTGCGTCTAACATGCTGGAACACTTAGCAAGAAGAATAAGCTAAGTAAGACAATAAAGCATTTGAGCTTATATTTTTCTACAACGTTAATTAGTTATTGATCCTGCATCACATAATCAACAAAGCTCACAAGGGACTGAATCTGAGCGTTTGGCATTGCTGGCCAGTACGCGAATAAATTATGACTATCAGTTATCACAATTATATTGTTCAATCTCCGACAACTGGCGAACCATGTAATGCTTGTTTTCAGAACCCAGTGTCCTCAACGCAGACTCTCAACTAAAATTACTACTCAGAACAATGTTCCTTGATATTCAAGCAATGGTGTGATGTGGCATTTTTGTGTGCATTGGATGTGGCAAAATCTCACTGGCTCACTGGGCCTGTTCCATATCAAGCATGAAGATATCTATGACCAGTAAGCATTATTTAGTTATTAAAATTGTACTGTGCGCACTTCATGGCACATAAAGAAAATAGCCAATACACGAAAGTGAGGGTGAAACCAACCACGGAATGAAGGCAACAATTTAAAGAGAAAAAAGGAAGAAAAAGAAGAAGAAGGGCTTTACTTACGAAGAGCCTCAGTATCCTTGACGTGTACACGGATAGTCACCAGGGATGTACAAGTACCTAGTGTGCAAAGAGTGCTGAAGGTGCCATGGGGGCAGAGCGAAGAACAGGCAAACAATGGAATAAAATGCTCTGCAGCCGTGTCTTTGAATTTGATGCCTAACAGTGAAGTAGACTCATGAGACTGCTGATTGCACCGTTGGGCATGAATCTTTGAGTAACAAACGGGCCTTCCTTTTTTCTTTTTTTTTCTTTTTTTCACTATTGACACAGCCCTACTGGAAAACAGGTGGAGAACAAAAAGAAACGAGGAAAATGACAACACTTAGCCTCATAGGGGATGTAGGGACGACGTGCTGATATGCTGGGAGCAACTCAACCGACTAGAGGTCTCAGCGTGAGCATTGCAACTAGGCATCGAAAAATGGGTGGGGGTTGCACAAGAACAACTACAAAACAAACAGAAGCTAGAGAATACCACTAAAATAATAACTTGGTGCGAAATAATGAGAAGAAAATAATGGCGCCCAAAAGCGCTAAATACGAAATTAAGAAAAAGGAAAATCACAAACCCCTCCGCCAGGCTCCGGCCCGTCCAAAGTTTCACTGTACAGGTAGAGTCCTGTACTATGTTTCGAACCGTTATTCGAATATTTGAAATAGGTTTTGCTAAGGCACTGTTCTTTGGCGGCAGTGTGCAATGCAATGGGTGTACTTGGTATGCTCCACCTGATGTGACACATCACACTGTACACGTATTATTCCCCTGCTGCAGATCATAATAATATCAAATGAATTTGGCATTTACAATGTAGATGGTCTTTGTAACACAGAGAGACATAAACGAGGCAAACAGCTTGGCATGCGTTCTCTGTGGTTGCTTTGCCCATGTGCTATGCCTTGACTGTAAGTGTATGTTAGTTGGCATCTTAAGGGCTTCATAGGAAGCTGTGCAGGGTACTCTAAAAATTGAGTACATTAACCTTAAGTAAACCTAGAAGGGATGGAAACAAGGAGTACCGAGACATTCCATGAGGAGGAAGTGAGCTTGAGCACTACTGCTCAATAGCGCTAAACAATGGCCTTCCAACGGCCTTCCAACTGAGGAGATTCACGGATATTGGTGTTGTTTTTTCACGGCTGAGCTAAACGAAAGAGTGCAAAAAACGTATTTTCACTCACCATTTTTCTGTCGTGCTCTGCTGCTCTTCCACTGCGCAACTCTCCCCCACCTGCCATCGTGGTCTTGTATTCCTGCTAGAGCGTGGAGTTTTTCCCGCCCTCCCTCCCTTGGGTCCCGTACGTTTTTGGGCTTTCATTGGGTGCTGTTTTACTGGTTTCCATGGCATGCTTTGTTTTGTGTGTCTCTGTCCCGAGGGCCTCGTTGTTTTTTGGTTGTATTATTACTCCTTTCTGCTTGTTTCTCTTCAGTTTTTTCTTTTGGGTGTGACTGGCAGTGGGGCAGGTCCCATATTAGTAGAAGGGTTTTTAGGCCGCAAGGCGAGTTTTTCCCCCAGCCCGGTCTAGCGGTCGTGGCTGGAAATTTAGGGAGTGGGATTTTCAGGCGCTCCCCACTGCCCAGTCACCCACACCAGGACATTGCTCTGCTCGTGTCTTGCACTGACATATCTCTTGCTGGCCGCCTTGGTCTTTATTACTTCTTGCCTAGTTTTTTGCTAGCGTGTGGCTGCGAGTGTGGTGTGACAGTACATTCTGTGAGTACATTCTGGTAGACCACTACCCATCGTGAGTACATTCTGGTAGACCACTATCCCATGTACAATCTGGTTGCTATGTGAGTGAAAAGTGATAATTCCAAAAAGGGGAATGTCTCTGTACTCCTTGTCAGTCTTGCGCTACCTTGTGCACGTCTGACTGTCAAAACCTGGATTAGTTGGTGGGCTCTAACCCATAAGTTGTGCCCCACCGTTTTCCTTGTTTCCATTATTTTTAATTCTTTTTTTTTAAGATTTACGTTTAGCCAGTGTTGCTCACAAGCCAACACAAACACTATTTTGGTGTAACTAGATTGTGCGTCCACATTTATTAGGAACATAATTAATCCCGCATGTCACGTGGGGGCCTCTTGATCACAAGCCATTTGCGTCCACGTGCGAGCTCAGTTTACAGTTCCGCCAAAGTGCAGATAATTAAAATTATAGTACACGTCAGGAGGTAGCCATTTTGGTGCACAAGTGCCATGCGCGTGGAATAAAAGAATAAAACACGTCGTTGCTTAATCATCTCTTTTCCTACAACTTCATCCCGCAAAAGCACAAGCAATTTTATTTTTGTGTTCTTGCAAGCGAAATTTTGCAGTGCTCGGAGTTTGCTGATTCGAGAAAAGGAGCGAGCAGGACTGTTGCACCTCGTTCCACAAAACCATTTGATGGAAGCTGACTTAGGAGACGACAGCGTTCTGCTTGTCTGTATACGGTTGGTGACAGCCGCGTGTCTGCAGGGTTTGCTGTTCTTCGCGGAGATGTCTTCAGAAATTACATTGGGATTCTATACGTTTTTAACTGGTGAGGAGATTCCTGATTTAGTGCATCGTTTACTTCCTTTCATTATATTCATTAATGTAGCGTTTATAAGCGATATTGTTCGTCAGCTTCTACGTGATCTCTAAGCACTCTGTGTACTATGTCTTTTCGGTGTACTGTCATGTACTCCATTTGTATTGTATCTTTTTTACGTTGCATATCAGAAGAAACATCTACATTGTATAAGCTTAGCAGTATTTCCTTTACAAGGAACGGTGTGTCATGTTTTGTGAGCAAAGTCGTTAAAATGCTTCCTCGTGCAGAAAGGACAGCGATGCAACGCTTGTTAAGAAATACATCGTGCACCCCGAACACAGTGCAACAGCCAAAGTGCCCAATCAACAGATAGCCCTGCGAACAACACGGAATGACCATCGAACTGTAGTAAGCTGTCTATCTTCCTAAGATCTAAGAATAAGAGAGGGCACATTTTTCAATTTTGGCCTTTAGAGACGGGGACACTATTCGAGATAGGGCACTTATCATGAGAGGGCTCTAATCGCGCGAATACGGTATCTGTCATTTCATAATATTTATAACAGAAGTGTCATTTACATTTTGAATACTACGCAACTCCTAAGACTTCAGTGTTTCTCTCGTTATCTTTTTCCCAGCCGATCGCGGCGAAAATAGTCAGTAAAGATTTCTCGCAATTTTTTTCGGTTGCAAACAAGGTGTCTGGTTGAATTTATTCTTCACTTCTTTTTTCTGGCTTCCCCAGTCTATTTTTCTTTCGTTTCCTGGTTTTCTCAGTCTGTTTTTCTTCTTTTCTTGCTCCATCAGTCTGTTTTTCTCTTTTCCTGGCTTCTTCGGTCTGTTCTTTTTTTTCGAGCCTTGATCTTGCTCTTTCAAGTATTTGACTATTGTATGCTCTGCAATGCTTCCACGATGACATGTCGCCATATGGGATACACACTCCGATTTTCCCTAACTTCGTCCTTGCATCATGTATCCAGGTTATAACAATGTGACGGTCACAAACTATGAAGCGTTCTGCAACGTTGCCCATTCCTGTAATCCCCACGTGGACTGTTTTTCAATGGAGACATTTTTTCAATCTGCAACAATCTAAGTCCGTTATATTTCTAGACTTATCTCATCATCCGGTTCGCATCTGGCTGCGACCGACTACCCTTAAAAATTGTGTGCTGCTCCTATTGCCGGTCTGCCTTTCTGTGTGCAGTTATATTATGTGTTGGGGGGGGGGAACAATTGTGAAAATTGTCTTACTGCCCACCGATTGTTGTTGGAACTGGAGTCAGTGCGCGCGAGGAGCATGCACGCAGTATAATGAGAGTACTGAGATGACAACCCCTAAAAAGTGTGTGCTGCTGCCATTGCCGTGTCTGCCTTTCTGCTTGCAGGTATATGTGTAAGGGGGGGGGGAACAATTGTGATTTCTTACTGCCCACCGATTATTGTTGGACCTGGATTCAGTGCGCGCGAGGAGCATGCATGCAGTATAATGAGAGTACAGAGATGACGTACATGTACAGGTACAGTACAGTGTAGAGCACTACACAACTACGTACACCATACTGTATGATGTCACTAATGATGACATTATCGTGATTATAGTGCCGATGACATTCCACTTATTGATGACGATGACGTAACCCTTGGGAAAGCAGTTGGAGTATCTAATCAGCAACAATTGTCCACCACTGCCAGGCCGCTACTGATGCCGTTTCGCAGTGGGCTGATTCATTTTTTTTACTATTATTCACAAACCCAACTCGTAAAATAAATAATTATGTGGACAAAAACAAACAACTACTGAGTAGGGGCTGCACTGGGCAGCAATTCTGAGGTTGCTTCAAAGCCTTCTTCTCTTGCACCATGCAGCCTTAGTCTATAACACGTGCAGACTATACGCAAGCTACTTACATGTATCTGACCCCGCAACTCAGTTTGAAGGGAGATGACATGTCTGCTGTAACAACTGACGTTGGACATCTAATACTCAGTATTATTAATAGTAATACCTGTGCATGTGGTAGTCACAATCATAATTATCGTGGGTGATGCGAACATGCGACGAGTACGTGTTGTTCGGTTCGCTGAAATGCTCAGTCTTCATAACTGATGTTGACTGTCTGCCTTTCCTAAATCCACTCGTTGCGATTGAGATGCGCTCTACGTCTTTCTTGTTTGCTGCTGCTTCGAGTTTCATGCTTTAGCAATCATCAGGCAACCCTGCTTGTTGTTCCGCATTACGCTCTGTCTCCGCGGTGTTGAGCACTGTCAGCACACTGGCTACATCCTCCGTTTTTCTTCCTCTATTCAAATACGTTTTCTGAGCAGCCGCAGTGCCCTGGCATTGTGTTTAGTTTTACCGGAAAAGGGCGGTTTTTACTGAGATTTATTCGACATGTAGAGCTCTGTTTCACACAGTTATACACCAGTACTCGAAAAATGGTCTCTCGGCTACAAATTCTTCCAAAAATAATAAATGGGCCTCAACCAGCGAAAACAGCCCTTAGGGTCAACATTTTCAAAATTCCTTTTTGGTTAGAAATTTGTTGAACCATATCTACTGAAGGACCTCAGCCAAGAAAAAGTTCAATATTCCGATTCTAAACGGGTGTATACACCAATATACAAGGTGTACCCCAAATTGGTGCAATGTATGTATACGATGTATGTGTACAATGAATATTCAGCATTCGAAGGTGAGTGGGCAGCTTGAATACTTTTGAAATAGTGCAGTAAGCAGCTATAATGACAAAGAATAGCTGATGAGTGCGGAGAAATGATCGACATATTCGCAGCTGCATCCTGCGTGGAGTCGTTCCGCAATCTCGTTTTCCATTTCTTCCTCCGCAGCTGAAGACACGACGTCCCTGCCGTCAATAGCCCCAGACTCAGAATTTATCTCTGGTGACGACTCCTCATCTTCCGACTCTGACGAGTCATCGGCCACCTTGAGCCGCATCGCAGCAGGAGATGACGGCTGCGATTCCGCCTCGCTGTCGACATGCGGATGTCGGAACCAAACAACGTCTCATCCTTATTCTGAACTTCAGCGGCTACTTCAGCATCCACTCCCGGATCCCCACCAGGCTCGAGCTAGCTGTAGACAATGACTGCCGTGTGTGCGCTGCGAACAGCTCTGGCGTCCGCATCCATCGCAGCAAGATCAAGGAACACTGGAGTCGCCACTCGACACCACTTCAACTAACTTCAAAATAAATTACTTCAACTTAGTTCAAGCAAGGAGTTCAAGAAGTCGTCGCGCTGTTCGCAGCGCGATCAAAACAATCGTTGAACGTCACAAATCGACCTTTTTCTCGAAAAAATTACGAAATCTCTAAGGGTCGTTTTCGCTGATTGCGGCTCAAATATCCAAATTTTCGGGCCAGGCCCATCTTCAGGAATATAAAAATTTTCGGGCCAGGCCCATCTTCAGGAATATATTCCTGAAGATGGGCCTGGCCCGAAAATTTTTATTCCTGAAGATGGGCCTGGCCCGAAAATTTGGATATTTATTATTTTTGGAAGAATTTGTAGCCGAGAGACCGTTTTCGAGTACTGGTGTATACATGTAACTGTGTGAAACATGAAGCGGCTACAGTGGAGCCTGCACACCCTTAGGAAGATGTAGAGCTCTGAGCATGAGTAAACGATAATACGTTAGTGGGGAACTACTGGCGTCAAACAGAGAAAATAGAGAGGTTCAGCATAAAGTAATTACGTCAGTAAAAAACGTAGTCGATCTACGGAAAATCTTACGTAAACTCCATGCGCCTTTGTGTTCCACCATACGGAGTTTTCAAATCACGTAGCTGGCCTTCACAACTCCGACCGCGGCAGTGTACGACCGGATCGACCTGGGGAGAGAGCCATAATTTTTTACCCCAATCCCCTTACGAACCAGCTACGTTATCTGAGCCATATCTACAAATGTCCGCTATACTGTCCTTAGACAACTTTCCATAAGTGGAGTGCAAAGTCGCGAATTCATGGGTTTTTCCCGCCCACTAACGTAAAGTTGCTCAACTTTACGTAGTACGGAACCTCTCTCTCTTGTAAAAAAAACCCAACCACATTCACATGGTGATCAACACTGCCAGCCAAAAATAGACGTTATGAAGTTGTATTCATTGAAGAATATAGTAGGCTGTTTTCGTACCTCATTATACATGTCCCTGCTCTGAAGTACGAACGAAGTAGCGGTGAGGCATCCTGCAGCTTCATAACTCGAAGAGAATTGGTGAGCAAACATGCTCATTCCCTGGGCACTGCAAATTCATAACTCATTTCATTTTGCAGAATCATTTTCAACGTTTCGGCAAATTGCCATCATCAGGATTCACGGCGGTACTCTGAAGTAGATGTATAATGTACACGCTATCAGTTCGTTGGAGGAGCTCCGAATCTCATGGATGATATCTTCGCTGCCTCGGAAATCCCTGGGTACCGGGTCGACCTCAGTTTGTAAAAAGGGTGAGAATGGAAAATGTTGCGCGCAATAATTGAATGAAATAAAAGAATAATACCAGATCCGGTACCAGCATAGAAATGTCTTTACTTCAATACAACATGGATTACAAATGTTACCTGATAGAAAATCTCACATAGTTGGGGAGTGTGAGAATAAGATCTAATAATTTCGAATGAAACAATACTCTTAGTGCTTCTGTTGACTTATAAACAAGAGTCTTGTCTGGCATCAAACTCACGATCGCTGAAAAAATTTCAGGCTAAGTGAGTGGCAGATTCAGTGCAACACGGCGGTAAGGAGAAGATTGGTGTCACTGCTTGAATCGTGTTAATGCCATCACACAGCAAAAACTATATTCCTGTCCCCTGGTGCGAATAGTGGCTAAGTGAAGAGCAGATAATGTTCCTGCCCGTTGCTGAGAGATTACCAAGAATGCGCAAACCAATCATCTTATACTGTAGGAAAAGAATGAAATGGAAAAATCGTGCTTTTTGGCATGCAGCTTCAAACTTGGAAAAACTGATGTCCTGGAAATGGCTCCATGGCAGTGTAGGGCGTGATGTTTGCCCTATTCCAACAAACAATATTCATAATTTAGTAATAGAGACTTTCTTGTCAGCGCCAAATACACCCCTGCTCCATCTCCAGGAAAGTATAAACGGCTGCAAAGACGAACAGCACTTGACTTTCGTGATTTGCTTGTCAGAGTAAGGTCTCATTTCTATTGGCTTGGTGTAGTTCGCAAATAACGCAGATGTAGAAAACGACGAACTATGGCGGAATTAAGGAGCGGTATCCAGGAGACTGCACCGACCGCAAGACAAGCAAGCGCATTTGTCCAGTTACTCTGGCACTCGCTATTGAACTCATCACCTAAAGACCTGGAAGGCAATTCCCCATTGGGACCCGCTCCGAATTCTGGTGAGGGTTCTGAGGTGTTTTGGGGAGTTCCTCGGTTTCTTCCAGGGTTCAAGCTCGACATGTGGTTAACAGAACAATCAGGTGAGCGAAGCGTCTCACTCCAGGAGTTGAAGGAGAAATTGGCATTTGAATTTGGAGGTTACAATTCAGCACAGGAAAGCACCAAAATAAAAGTTCTCGCGTCGCATCGCTATTCTGCACATCGGGTACGCTTGTTAATCGAACTTGAGTCCAAGCTGATTTTTAGATCGGAAATAGAGGGTATTGAGAAACGAGTTGAAACATCGGCCAGCCTCTTATCCTATCACTTAGATGATTCTGGCCTACATATGTCCCTGCAACGAGCTACTGTGAATGTTTTTCTTCCTTGAAATTCCTTTTTAATTTGATGTGCATCTTCGTTGTTGGGTGTACCAATGTGTATTTGATCCACTAACCATTACTCTGTCCACATCATTGTTTTTGCAAACTAAAAATCCACTTTGATAGCGACGTCCATCCTGTCTTCCCGCTCAAAATGAGTTATATGTAAAAACAGATGTTAGTTTGGTTACGCTTTTTCCAGCTCAGACGCATTGCTTGTAAATTCACGTTTATTGTGTGTTGTTATAATGATGTTGTTGTTGGCTGTCGTGTGTCCAAAAATCTGCATGGTAAGGTGATTGTCAATAATATTCTACTAATCTTTAATCTGTACTTCCATGACCATGTGTGCATTTAAGTCGTCTTATTTTTGTCGACTTTTGGCTTGCACTTGTTTTGATTCACCTACTCCTCCGTTGTCCTTCAATCGTTTTTGATTTGTCATCTTTTGGCTTATAGCGTTGTGATGTACCATATACATGTAAGAGTTCATTTCGTGTGTGTGAGCGTGTGTGTGTATGTGTTTGCCACTTCCATCAGCTGTGTGGTGGATACCAGGCTAAACTTATTGGTGGTCAATGGTGGTCAATTCATCAGCCTTGCAAGCTGTTGAATTGTGTAATCCTTCCACACGTTGCTATATATAACATAGCTGTTCGCTATCATCGCCTCCGCGATGGGCATGTCTGCGTCTGAGTCTGAGTGGAACTGCGGCATACCAGTAAGCGCAAACCTATCGGACCTCGGTCCCAGACCTGTTCTTTCGAATAGAACAACATTTCTTGTTTATTTCATAAACCCCAGCCCACAAGAAATGAAAACATCTCAATTTGTTTACTGCACAGGAAGGGGCGTGTGCATGGCATGGAAACCGATTCCTCTGGTTGGTGGAGGTCCTGGCACCTCACCATCACTGGTGCCCAGTGCAGCCCCTACTCATTAGCTGTTTGTTTTTGTCCACATAATTATTTATTTTACAAGTACGAGTTCGGTTTGTGAATAATAATAAAAAATATAATTATTATCTAGAAAAGTATTGTCTTTCCGCCATTTCTTCCCGAAGTCAGATTTGAGTGACTACAATGCGAACAGGTCTCCTGTGTCGTATCCGGACGGCCCAGGGTTAGACCCCAAGGCTGCGGTTCGACATGAACTAACTTACTTACTAAACCTTCACATTACAAGGCCGTGCAGTGGTGGCCACTTGGAGAGAGTCCACCAACAGAATTACTCTTACGCACGCACGCACATATACCTAGACATACTCTCACACACACACTCAGGCATATACAGACACGTACACTCACACCAGCGTTCATGTTGACTCACATCTTCAAAGGAGCTAACTTGGTTCAAGAGACGATATTGAGAGCACAAGGCCAGACAGACGAAATCCGAAGCTTTCGCCTGAAGGCGGAAGGCAAGAGAGAGCGAGAAAGGAAGGTGATAGCAATAGTATCTAGTTGCGGCCATGGGCATCCATGGCCACGACATTGCTGGTCCCGCATGGAATAGCGTATCAAACCGTAGTAAATATGTGTACGAACTGTTGCATAAAGAGCGGGAACCACGTGGGGAAATAACAGCGTATACTAAATAAGGAAGGCCCCAGGCCTTGTGTGAAGATATAAAATAAAGACGTATATGAACCCGTTTACGGGAGATAGATAAATAAGACACCTAAATAAGGCATACTTGTCCCGTAGAGGCCTAAAAGGCACGTGTCAATAGTATGGATACGACACCTGCAACTGGTTCATCGACCTCTTCAAGGCCTTTGACATCGTGTGGCACAAGGGCCTGATCGCCAAACTTCGAGCCCATGGTGTCTCCGGCTCCCTACTCGCCTGGATAACTAGCTACCTCTTGGACCGAAATCTTTACGTCACAGTGAATGGAACCATATCTGACCCCGAGTCTGTGACATCCGGAGTGCCCCAGGGCTCCATTTTAGGCCCCCTGCTCTTCCTCACATACGTTAATGACCTCCCCTATGCAATTCCCAATATTTCTTTGCATGCAGATGATACTTCTGTCCTTGATTCCTCCCCATCTCACGCCACCCTGTACCCCAAAGTTCAGACCTGTATCAACGACATTGTCCACTGGATGAGCACTTGGTACCTTAAGGCAAATGTGACCAAAACCGACCTCCTCCTTTTTCCCCCTCCCAAAGATCCAGTGCCCATCTTCCACTTTCCGGATGATCCCGGTCGCTCTATCTCTGTAGCGCCCCACCATAAACACCGTGGCATTGTCATAGATTCCGCCCTCTCCTGGTCTCACCAGGCTGATCATGTGTCGTTCAAAGCATGTCGATCCTTCGGCATAATGTCACGTTACTTGTCCCATTCGCCCCAAAATTGCCCGATTAATTTTTATAAATCATACGTTAAAAGGCGACGTGGAGACAATAATCTTAATAATGCAATGAATATAACTAAATGCGCACTCATATCACAACCATGGGGACGAATCATGTATTCCAGAACGTTTTCTTGTCACAATTATCAATGGAATTCGTGACTAAAGAGAATGATGAAACTACAATAGGATTTATACACTTGCAGTGGAACAGCGAGGATACAAGCATAGTAAGAAAAATAGCACAAACCTAGGAACAATTTGCACAGGTAATAAACTATAGGTGAGGTGAGAAATAATAGGAAATTCAGCAAGTGCAGTGTGACAATGGACATGCATGTGTAAGTGTGTGTGAGTGCGAATTTACTGGAATAGCGTAAGTGCGGTGACATTTTCTTTTTGTTTACAAAGATTTGGATCACGAATGCGAATGTAGACTGCTTCTAGAACTTTCAACTGCTTGAAACTACTTGCAGAACGAACAACACTGAACCAAGAATCATCATAACTTTCACGACACACGGGGTTAGACAACAAATGCAATTTAATTGCCGATGTATTCTTCTTCTTCTCACCGCCTCCGCCTTCACTTGGTTTCTGACCGCCACCGTCCTTCACACCATCTGCACCATCATCGTCATCATCGTCATCGTCCTCTTCATCATCGCTGCCACCTTCACCTGTCGTCGGCTCTCCCAGCAACTGACCACCGGGTTCATCATCGTCACTGCACACGTCGCTTCCACACTCCTCCTCCAGCTGCCGTCGCGTTCTCTTCCTGACCGGTCTTCCCTTGCCATTGCCAAACGCCTGACAGTCGTCAACTCTTCCGCTGGCATCATCCATATCCGGAGAGTTTCGATGCATCTTTCCAGTCACCTCTGCAAACCGAGCTGCCGCCAGCCGTTTGCTCCTTCTCAGCTTTGGTGAGTTGCGGTTGTCTGCGTCCGGCGTTCCGGTACTCGCTGATAATGAAGATAAGACACAGTGTTCGTCTTTGTTTACATTAATGTTTGTTCCCAATTTCTGCGTGCTGTGTTGGTTTTTCCGAGACACCGTTTGTGGAGCAGAAGCCTCTGCCGGAACGGACAGTGGAGTTGGGTGCTTACGTCGTCGGCCACGCTTTGGTCGGGAGGACCTAGCCGCCTGTGACAATATTGAGAGCGGCACGTGTTGTTTGATACGTTCGGACAGATGTTGAAGGGTCCTACCAACATACCGACTACCACATTGTCGGCATTCAAAGTAGTAAATGAGGTGACTCAATTGTAGGGTTGGTAGGACATCCTTCAACATCGTGAACGAACGGATCGTAGTGAACACGGTAACCACATTGGTGGCAAAGTAGGTTTTCTCCACTAGGGATTTCACCACACGGGCCGTGTCCCTCGATTCTTTCCCTTTCCAGGGCAAGCAAAGAAATACGCGGCACGGCAACGGTCCGATAGCTCGTTCCTTAACAACAGGTGTAGTTGTTAGAAGTTTGTCGAGGAGCTGCTGCGGGTAGCCATTCTTCACAAATACGGAGCGTAGAAAATCAAGTTCCTGTTGTAGCTTTGTTGGTGAACAAATGCGTTGTGCCCTATTCACAAGGTTACGAACTAAGTTTGACTTGTACTGGGAAGAGCAGAACGAGTCAAACATCATGTACTGCCCGGTGAAAGTGGGTTTACGGTATACTGTAGTCAATACACCAGTCTGGGTCTTTTCGACTAACACATCCAGAAACAATAGCTTATTGGACTCTTCATGTTCACACGTAAATCTCAGTGCAGGATGGATTGTATTCAGTTTCAGCAGAAAGTCGTCAGCGTCTGCTCTCGAATCAAAGTACGTGAAGGAGTCATCCACAAACCTGACGTACAATTCCGGCCACTTATCTATCTTCGATTCACAGTACCCAACAAACACATTGGCTAGGACCGGACCCAATGGAGAACCCATAGCCACGCCATCCGTCTGTTTATACATGATGTCGTCAAATGAAAACTCCACACCACTCGTAACCATCAACATCAAGCGGCGAAAAGCCGCTTCGGACAGCCATGGTACATCTTTTATTTCCTTGTTGTGGTACAGTGTTTCAGCACAGATATTGATTGTCTCGGATAATGGTACGTTTGTAAACAGACTGACAACATCAAAGGAACACATGTGCGCAGAAGATGGAACTGGGTTCTCATGTAAGATTTCAACAAACTGGAAGGTGTCTTTGACGTTGTGCTTACAGTAGAAATCCAGCACTGGCTGGATCATCATACACAGCCATTTGGATATTCTGTATTCCGCTGAGCCAGTCATGGAGAGTATCGGACGTAGCGGGCAAGATTGCTTGTGAATTTTTGGCAAGCCATACATCCTAGGTCGCACCGAACCGATTGGCTTTATCCGTGCAAATTCAGATGCGAATATTTCATTTGTGTTTTTCAGTGTCTGCAGGTATTTCACTAGTTGCTTTTCTCGGATTAGAGTTCGATCGTGCGTTGATACAGGGCCAAGCAACTCAAATTTGGTCCTGTCATCCAAAAAAATCATCCTATTATTTCTCACCTCACCTATAGTTTATTACCTGTGCAAATTGTTCCTAGGTTTGTGCTATTTTTCTTACTATGCTTGTATCCTCGCTGTTCCACTGCAAGTGTATAAATCCTATTGTAGTTTCATCATTCTCTTTAGTCACGAATTCCATTGATAATTGTGACAAGAAAACGTTCTGGAATACATGATTCGTCCCCATGGTTGTGATATGAGTGCGCATTTAGTTATATTCATTGCATTATAAATCATACGTTCTTCCCCTTTTCACGTACGGCTTCCCTGCCTGGTCCACCATTAACAAAACCCACATAGGTAAATTAGAAGTTCTCCATCGCCGTATACTGCGCATCATATTTCGTACTTCAGAACTAAATATTGCGACAGAGCTTTAGGCCATATTTTCAATTCATAGCATTCCTAACTCATGACAACCACGCCCTCTTCAGCCGAACCATACAGACACCAGCAAGGACATTTCCGTGGAGAGATAATAATTATTGTTCCACGCCTCTAGACAGCTGTTTCGCTCCCTGTTTCGCTCCCTGTCGGAGCTCATCAGTAGAGGATGATAATGATGATAATGGAGGAATGATCATTCTTATACACCAGAAATGGCGCAAGTGCTACATGTACTTTCCATAGGCATTAGTATTCCGCGTAAGATTTTCGTCGCCTGTGTGGTGTGTTTCTCCACCAATGAGCGCGTACTATTCTCACACTTTACCACACTGGGTGTTCACATCGTCATACACAAGCACTCTGGGGTGGCCACTGGCAGCTAGCGCGTCGGCGTACTCAGGCACGGCTTCCTCAAAGACTTCCTTTGAGTTGGAAATCATCGCCAGACGCTTGTTGATGCCAACGGGTAAGCTCTTCAACACCTGCGGTGGGTGGTTGGACTTTGCGCTCACGTAAAGCGGAGTGTCGTTTGGCTTACGGTATGGCTTGAACGTACCGGATTCCAGGCACATGGTTATATCTAGGTAGTTGACCATGCGCAGGTTGCGTTCAATCGTTATCTTCAGGCCGCACGACTTGAATACTTCGATTATTTGTTTTCTCACTCTGTCCGCTACGGGTCCACTTGCATCCTTCAGCACTGAAAGTCCATCGTCACGGTAGAGCCCCACCGACGTCCAGTCCAGGTGCACAGCTAGCTTGTGGAAGATGTAGGCTCCAACAACTTCACAGGCATCCGTACCGTCGTATGCACCCATGGTAACGTCAAACATATCACCTCGGTGTTTCCCAGCTCCTCCAACGAACTGATAGCATTGTCGATTAGAAATGTATTAAACATGTGACCTGATAGAGATCTCATATAGTTGGGGAGTCATAGCGATAAGATTATAAAATCTAATAATTTCGAATCATACAATACTCTTAGTGCTTCTGTTGACCTATACACAAGAGTCTTGTCACGCATCAAACTCACGATCGCTGCAAAATCTCAGGCTAAGTGAGTGGCAGATTCAGTGCAACACGGCAGTAAGGAGAAGTTTGGTGTCACTGATTTATTCGTACGACTGCAAGGAAGATAAAGGAAGGCGTGTTAATGGATGTGGATATAGGGGTTGAGCGTTTTGCGTTTGGTCAATGTTGGCGAGATGTAGCCAGAAGGCAATTTAAGAA
The DNA here is from genome assembly GCF_964019385.1 of Sycon ciliatum. NCBI lineage: Eukaryota > Metazoa > Porifera > Calcarea > Leucosolenida > Sycettidae > Sycon > Sycon ciliatum. The sequence goes on along the minus strand of NC_088651.1, from coordinate 20,168,216 downwards.
GGGTCATGATGAGCAAGAGGAAAGTAGGAAAATATCCCTCCGGACAGATCAAAAGCTGAGGAAAATGTCAACGTCCACCAAACATCCGCCACTAATGGAAGCCGAAGAAAAGGCAAGGATGAGACGACTCAAAGATAACCTCGGCACACTATACAGGAGGGAGATGAGGCTTGGCACAGTACGTGTTTTTTTACTTGATTTTTTGGACTTTTTTGGACTTGGAGCAAAATTCTGCACACTTTTACGTGTTTCCATGATACCACAAGTTGCGCACGGTCTGCTTACATTCAAATACAGTGCTGCCAACAAATGATAGCGTGCAACAAAAAATCTTTCCATGCAAGTGCACATTTTCGGCCATAACTCTTGAACGGCTGGTCAGATCGAGAAAAAAAAATTCAGAGATTTTGCAGCTGTTCATGCTCTTTCAACTGATGTTGCACTCGATGTGAATTTACAAATTCGCCTTTTAAGGGATTTTACGACCAGGCTGCCACCTTAAACCCTCGGACAAGAGCAAAGGTTTTGTTGTCACGGCCACGGATCGCTACATCGAAAAAGTCAACAGCATCCTTGATTGTAAAGCCAGCTACGAAGAGTGCAGCGTTGCAGTGGGTGACCTGGACAGGGGGTCGGCAGTTGTATCAAAAGATATCTCGACAGGAAAAATCCCCCCAAGTCACTTGCGCGCGCCTTGCCACCGCATACTTCGCGCTTGCCGGTGTTCTACGGTCTCCTGAAGGACCATAAAAGTGGTCTTCCCCTGCGACCTGTTGTTTCGTTATGTGGTAGTCCTACAAGTAGCATTTCGTTACTATTAGAGCGAATACTCAATCAATTGCTTAGGTAGCGTACACATGGTATACTAATTAACGCATACATCTGTATTGATTCCTTTATAACTTCGAGATCCATCAAAGAAACCTAATGAAATTTTCTGTACTCTTTCTTTAGACAGCACAGATACAATGCCACGACAAAACTAGACCAGAAGTGTGACCCTGCCTGTGGCCAGACTTTACCAGTGTGGCCTTCCGATCTTTACAAAATCCGGCACGGCGTGCAGCATACAGAACACATTGCATTGGAAAAGATCCCAATTCTGGTGTATTGATGTTCTATAGTCCACTTCGGAGGGCACAAAACTAAGAACACCAGGAGAAATTCCATGAATCTCACCAGAGGCCAAAAAATGCATACGGGAGTGTAAAATGCGCAAAACCAGCAATTCAAGAAGCAGGCAGAAAACAGTCCAAGTATCAGCTAGTCAACAGGAGAGAGGTTAGTGCCCCGGACAATCCAGCTAGGAATCAAAAATACATACTATGTACATACAGAAAAACAATATCCATAGAGATACGCTGCACGGAAGAGTCCAAAAGCAGCTAAAAATGGAGAAAATTAGCTATCAAAATTGGCCAGTTTTCCTGCATATTGGTAGCTGCCAGTCACACTAAAACATACCAGACCCATAAGTTGGCTCCTCAGTTTCCACAGTTTCATCTTCCAAGCCCTTCTTGATCCTCCTGAGCCTCTTTCTCCTTGACTTTGCTGCTGCACTGCACTTTGCAAGGCTTTTCTCCATGCACGAAACATCGAGATCGGAGAAGGCTGGATGGGAGCAGTCTACAACAGGGCAATTCATTACGCGAAGGATGTACTCGAAAGTACCAATGCCATCGTTGAAATGAATCACAGCCAGGTAAACAGCAATCTTGACAATACATGCACCAGCAAACTCCGTTTTAGGCAAATATGACCATACCAGCTTGTTAAAACAGTCATTGCGATACTGTGTCGCACCCTTCTCGCACTTCAGTAGCAGCTGCTTGTCGGCGAGGTCACGATACACTGGCACCATCAGTTTGTAGATAGGCTTTGGAATAGGGTTGTGGTGTTCGTAAGGCTTTTCAGCAGTAGCTTTGTGGTAGCCACACCAGCTATCAGTTGGGCAGAACTCATGACGGGGATTCTCATCAGTGGATGCACGATGACAAAGCGAGGCATAAATAGCTTTCCGCATAGCACAGTAGTCACCACTATTCTCTCTTATCGCCTTCCCATACCAGTTCTGCAAGGAGTCCATGAGCTTGCTTGTCAGGCATCCACTACTGCTGATACTCGGATTTGCCGTCACTTAGCGACTTGGCCAGTGTCCCATGCAATAACGGACATAGCACGATAGAGTGAGGAAAAGCCGCGGCGCATCCAGGTACCATCCGCTGAAACAGCCATGTCACCGCCGACAGCATCTTGCACAGCACTGCTAGCACCATCCATGCTTTTCTCAGCAACTACCTCTACTGCAGAATATAGAGCATTCTGGTGGCCAGATAAACTGCTTCGACTCATTGGCGTTGGCATATTATTGATCACTGCACATAATTATACCAAGACTTGACGACCACGGCCAATCATGCGCATTGCGAACACTGCGATTTATCTCATAAAGAGATCCTGGGAGCTTGGGCGACATGGACAAAGAAACTTCAGCAGGGCACAGTGGCCACACTGAACATGAGAAGGTAATTGTTGCAGCCAGGCCACTGCGTTTTCCCTCCTTCACAATCACATTGCCACTCTTGCATGACATACACACACACAAACAAGTGCAATGGCAGCGAGCAGGAGGCCCAAGCTCACAACGCGATACCCAACGCCTGAGAAGCCATCACTTGTACCTGCTGGGCCAGTTTATCGGTGATCAGAGTCACCGGCATCGCTCTCAGACTCGGAACTGCTGTCCATGTCCACATTCCAAGTCGAAAAACTCAAATCTTGCAATTAAAAAATATTTCTCAGAACTGCTGCTTCTAGTGGCGATCGCCTCTTCTTCATGATCCGTGACGGCCTGCTCTTCCTGCGCACTTGCACTACCTTCACGACCAAATTGATTGCCGTGAAATACTCTTTTGGGTGTCTAGAACGTCGCTTTGCATTGCCTGTCGTCTCCACTGCCTCCAGCAGCTCCTGATCTGACAGCAATTTTGACAAGGTAATTGTCACAAATTTCACAAAAAAACACATATTTTTTGCCGAAGCTCAGATGGCCTGCATGCAGCAGGTCGCGTACGCGAACGCGTAGGCGGCTACACCTCGTGACCAAACCATTACCACTGAGTGCTGGAAGCATAGTGTTATCAGAATTTGCCAACAAATCGTGCTAGAATCACAGGAAACAGCGAAATTGGTGGATTTCCGATTGCGAAAAATCACCGATGCGTACTCCAAATTAAAATTTTCTAAAATTCAAATTTAATTGCAATCTTCTAGAGCGCATATCTCCTGTTGCGTTGGTCGTAATCAAAAAACATTTACACGCGTATTCTACGGATCAACACCTTTCGTTTGAGCTATTCCTCGACCGGATCTAACAACTTTCAATTTTTTCGAGTTTTTCATGTGTACGCTACCTTTTTAATTAAGGTATAAGTTTGTCCCAGCGCATTTGTCCAGTACCATCGACTGTATTGCAGCACTGAATGCCAAAAGTAATCTTCCGCAGGATTGTATTGTGGCGTCCTTGGATGTAGTATCATTGTACTCCAATGTCTCGATCAGCGAAAGTGTTGATGCGGCAATTGAGTTACTGGAAGAGCACCGCACAGAGATTGATATGTTTTCGTTGTCGGTATCAGATATCCGCGATTTGCTTTTTTTGTGCCTGAACTCCAATTTCTTCGAGTTCAATGGCAATGTGTACCGCCAGCGACGGGGCTTGGCTATGGGTAACCACCTGGCGCCCCCTATGGCTATAATCTTCATGTCAAGATTGGCTCGCACTGTCTGATTTTCCTTTGAAACCACTTCTGTACGGCCGTTATATCGATGACTGTAATATTATTTGGCTGTTTGGCCTCGCATCGTTCCTACGATTTGTTGAACACCTCAACTCTCGCCATCCACCCATACGATTCACAGCGGATTACACATGCTCCGCCAATTCTCACACGATCAGTTACTGTAAAACCGGATAGTCTAACGACCAAAAGTTTAATGTTTTTGTAATTTTGGTGTGATTACGTGCAGAAAATTTAACGATGTCTAGCTGGAAATCCATCTGTATGCGCATCTTTACACAGACATCTAGCGATAACGATTTTTTTCAAATCACGAAAATTATTGGTCGTTATTATTAAAAAAATTATTATAAAATTATTGGACTTTGTGACTCGTAAGACTTTCCGGTTATACAGTATTTGGACCTGTCCATATCGTGCTCCAGTGGTAAGCTGGATTGGGAGCTGTTGGTCAAGTCGTCTCAATTGTCATACCTCTCGTCCTTGCCGCTGGACACGAAAATCGCCGTAGCGAACAACCAGTTCAGCAGGGCAATTGCCAACTCGACAACAGAAGACGGACGTCACCGAAGCATCGCCAAGATAACAACGTTACTCAAGAACAACCACTATCCCACTGCCATCATCCAGTCAGCCATACAACACGCCATACAAAGACACCAAGGCACCACATCACAGCGGAGTATCTGCAGTCATCATCTCAGTCAAGCGCAACCGGAGAAAAAGAAATACACATCCATCATCAAGGTGCCATACATCAACGAGATGCTCGCTAACAATGTCCGAAAAACCGTCAAATCATTCAATAAAGACGTACGTGTTGTCTTCACGTCCGGACGTTGGTTGCGTGACATGTTGGTGTCGTCGTCACCCAGTCGGCCTATTTGCGTGAGAACGGTACAGCCGCAAAAAAAGAAGAGGGGAAGGGGCAGGCCGGCTGTCGTGGATGTGATGCTGGCCTTCAACGGAATACATGTATGTCTAAGGATGTTGTGTATTCGTTGAAGTGTGCTGTCTGTGGCGAGGAATATGTCGGTGAGACTGAGCGGACGGCGAGGAAACGCAGCGATGAGCACCACGGCCAGGCAAAGAATGCCACACAGGCAAAGCCTGGGGTGAGCATTACCGCAAGAAACACCATATTTTCCCCGAGTCATCTTTGCCATTCTCCCAGGCCTAGATTCTCGCCCAGAGGCAGAGATCCTACGTAGACAGCCGAAAAATGGAGGCCCTATTCATGCGGAAGAGGAAACCGGCGGTGAATATGGACAAGGGCTGGCATTTGTTGGGCGACGTTTAGGTGCTTGGGAGTTATTTGTCAATGATACGCTCAGTTTGTGCTTTTTGTAACAGTACATACACGCTTACTTTCGCTGGGGATAGTGTGATGCTACTGCTTGGTTTGGGTGGGGGACTGTAATGTTCTAGCCTGCTTCGTGTGTGTTTTTACTGCTCCTGTTGCTGCTTCTGCTGCTGCTGTTGCTGCTGTTTTTGTTCGCGTTACCCGGTTTTCATTTGGTGCTATTTGTTTCATCCTTTTTTGTCAGATATAATAACTATAGTCTTTGTTCTGGATTTATAATTCCTGAAGATGGGCCTGGCACTAAAATTTGGATATTTATTATTTTTGGAAGAATTTGTAACCAAGAGACCGTTTTCGAGTAATGGTGTATAACTTTGGCTACAGTGGAGTCTGCACATCCTTAGGAAGGCTAAAATAGACGTTATGAAAATTGTATTAATTTTATTGAAAATTTTAGTAATTTGTTTTCGTGCGTCATTATAGTGTTGAAGTAATGATATTGCACTGCCTGCACTGGAGGTGATATTGATCTTTTATTTAATTCTTTTCTTGCGCAGAACATTTTGCACTCTTACCTTTACAAGCTGAAGTCGACCGTCAGTTTTCAGGGATTTTCGAGGCCACTAAGATATCATGAATGTGATTCAGAGCTCCTGCAACGAACTGATAACATGTACATTATAGATGTATTACAAATGTGACCTGACAGAGATCTCACATAGTTGGTGAGTGTGAGCGATCAGAAAAATAATATCTAAAAATTTGGAATGATACAATACTCTTAGTGCTTCTGTTGACCTTATAGAAGAATCTTGTCACGCATCAAACTCGCGATCGCTGCTAAATCTCAGGGAATGTGAGTGGCAGATTCAGTGCAACACGGCGGTTAGGAGAATATTGGTGTCACTACTTGAATCGTACGAATGCCATCAAACAACAAAAACTATATTCCTGTCCTGTGGTGCGGAACTTGGCGAAGTGAAGACCAGACAATGTACCTGTCGGTTAGTGAAAGACTATCGAGAATGGGCAACCGAATCATCTTATACGCAAAGAGTGAAATTGAAAAATCTGCTTTTTGGCATGCAGCTCCATACTTGTAGAAGGTGATGTGCTGGAAATGGCTCCATGGCAGGGAGGTTTAATGTTTGACCTATTCCAACACACAATATTCATACCTTAGCGCCAGAGACAGTCTTTTCCGCGCGCAATACAACCCTGCCTCATTTCCAGGAAAGTATAAGCGGCTGCCAAGGCGAAAATCATGTAACTTTCTTGATATCCTCGCCAAAGTTAGGTCTCATTTCTATGGGCTTTGAGTACTTCAAATACAACGCAGACGTAGAAAACGACGAAAAATGGCTGAATTAGCGGGCTGTATCCAAAATACTGCGCCGACCCAACGACAGGCAAGCGCATTTGCCCAGCTTCTCTGGGACTCGCTATTGAACTCATCATCTAAAGACCTGGAAGGCAATGTCCCATTGGGACCCGCTCCGAATTCCGGTGACGGTGCTAAGGTGTTCTGGGGAGTTCCTCGGTTTCTTCAAGGGTTCAGGCTGGGCGTGTGCTTAACGGGACAATCACTTGCGCAAAACCTCTCAGTCCAGGAGTTGAAGGAGAAATTGGTATTTGAAATTGGAGGCTACACTTTAGAAGAGGAAAGCACCAAAATGTACCTTCTCGCTTCGCATCGCTATTCTGCGCACCAGGAACGCTGGTCCATCGAAGTTGAGTCACACCTGATTTTTAAAGCGGAAGGAGTTGGCATTAAGAAACGGGTTGAAATGTGGGCCAGGCTCTTATCCTATCACTCCGGTGATTCTGGTCTACACATTAGCGTACAACGAGTTACTGTGAATTGTATTCTTGCTTGAAATTTTAGTTGATGTGCGTCTTCGTTGTTGGGTGGACTAATGTGCATTTTGATCTACTTTCCATCGCTCTGTCCACATCATTTCGGCAAACTTACCTTCCATACATATAGAGGTTTTCATGCTCTCTTCCTGCTCAAAATGAATTACACGTTAAATTATAAGTTAGTGTGGTGACCCGCTTTCCAGTTCAGTCGCATGGTTTGCAAATTCACATTTGTTGTATGTTGTTGTTTGTTGTTGTATGTTGGTGTGTGTCCAACGATCCGCACTGGAAGGTGTTATTAATTTTCTAAGAATATTTAACTCAAGCTGTACTTCGATGTCCATGTGTGCACTTAAGTTGTCTTGTTTTCGTCGTCTTTTGGCTAGCATTCGCTGCATTCTCCGTTGCCCTTCAATTGTTTTTGATTTGTCACCACTTGGCTTATAACGTTGTGATTAACTATTATATATATGGCCCATTTGGTGTGTGCGTGTGAGCATATGTGTGTGTGTGTGTGTGTGTGTGTGTGTGGGTGTGTGCACTTGCGTGAGTATTCTAGAGCAGTGGAAAGTTTTATCGATTTCCAATCAGGAGGTTGCGGGTTCGATTCCCAGATTACTGTCAAACGCCTCTTTCTTCTCTTTCTCAAGTCGTCTTGGACTTTTGGTTGATATTGTCTTGGGTGGATAAAAACAGCCAGAGATGCCATAGTGTCAGGTGTAATGCGTGTGTAGATAAAAACGAAGGAAATGGATCAAAATTCACTGGCCAGAGTTAGCCCCTTCAAAAAGAAGTGTGGTTTATAAAAGGCTAAATAGTGGCAATCAATTCTTCAGCCTTCGGAATCTGCACTAGTTGCTATCTCTTCTAATGTAGCATCGCTTTCACCGCCTTCGGCTATGGGCGTCAAAGGTCAAAGATGTGGGTGTGTGTTTTGTATGTGTGTGTGTGTGTGTGTGTGTGTCCCATATGGTGCAGTGGTATGTGCAGCGATTTCCAATCGAAAGGTGGCGGGTTCGATTCCCGACGATTATGGTCACACACGACTTTCTTCTCTTTCTCAGACTTCTTCTGACTTTTCTTTCATTCTCCTAGGTGGTTACCAAAAGCCAGTGCATGCCGGAGTATGTGGTGTGATGTGTGTGGGGAAAAAAAGAAGAAGAAAAAGACCAAAACGTAGGGATTCACTGGCCAGAAAAAGCCACTTCATAGTTGTGTGGTGTAGACCAGGCTGAATAGTGGCGGTCAATTCTTCAGCCTTGCAAGATGTTGAATGGTGCAATCCCAGCACAAGCTGCTATGGCTTCTGCTGTAGCATCGCTATCATCGCCTGCGGCGATGGCCGTCCAATGGTCCAATGGTGTGTGCGTGTGTGCTTTTGTATTTGTATATATATGTGTGTGTATGTTTGTGTTGCAGGACAGGCTCACCAGCGAGGAGATTGCAAAGCGAGTCGCACTCCCAACATACATCCGTGAGCTTGTGCGGTGTCATCGTCTCCGCTTGCTTGATCAATTTAACAGGACGGATTCCGCACATCCTCCCAAGAAGGTCTTCTACGGGAAACCTTTGTCACGGCGCCCCAGTCATGGCTTCAGGAAGAGATGGCGTGCAGGCAATGTAGGTGTAGGTGGATCTACTCTTCACAATTGAATGCCCACATTTGCTGTGACATGAGAGCAGGATTCAAGTTTCATCTGGATGAATTATTAATGCAAATCACCAATTTTTGCTTCAATACACGTTCTATGGATCCGCCCTCATCATTTAGCAACATCACAGTCATATTCAGATGTTTGGGATTGATGCATCATACCTTCTCGCTCAAAAAGAATTAAATGACGCCTGTACGCATGCAAACACGTAAGAGATCTCGGTGAAAATCTTCTTTTCCTTTTAAAGAGGTTACAGTGCATCAACAGCGCCTGATGTATTTCTTAACTTAACTTAATTAAGAGACACATTGCCTGCGATCTCAAATCGCATCGCGTCATCAACGCTTTTTGTTGGTCAATAGTGAATCATAACTTGTCAAACAATCTTCATTGTATGTTACCTCTTGAATTTAAAAATCTAACAACGTTCACATCAATACTCAACTTATTCTTTTGCTCACTGAGCAATACAATCTTTCCATTTTCTTTCTTCTGTTTTATATTTCAATTTAATCCTCCCTACCCAATCCCTTCCCAATCTCTAGGATTTATCGGGTGTTAGCGGCCGTCGTGAGTTCCCTCCGGGAACGGACACGATAAGTTAGTGGTTCCGCGCATATAAGCCCACCGGCCTATATCCGGATATAAGCCCACCTCCGTTTATAGGCCCATGGGCTAATAAACAGACCCAAACACCGTTACGTACCCGTTTGTCAAGTATATATTTCACAATACCGGTACAGAGCTGTTCTTGTTGATGAGCCAGAAAACAAGAAAGTGGAGGGTTAAAAAAAAACCCGATAGTACAGCATATCAGTGCAGACTATATTACCAGTACCGGTACCTACGGTAGGCGGACAACCGCGCACGGACTTGTACTTTTTTTGCGTTCCAGCTGCATCAAAATTCGAATATAGGCCCAGGGCTAAAAAACGAACCATTATTACTGATCTTTTTTCCCGGAAAATGCATTATTTCGTATATTAGCCCATGGGCTTATATGCGCGGAACTACGGCACTCTTTGTTTTAGCCAATCTCCTTTGGTGCGTCCATGGAGCTATGAAGCCGAGACCTCTGGTCGGCGGAGCTTAATGGGCCCCACCACCACACTCCATCATTCACCCCAGTGTCTGGAGATATGTGGATTTTGTAGAAAAAAAAAGAAAAAGAAATGTTGGTCCCACAATCGTCAATGTTTTGTCCTAAGAATCCTCAACAGGCACGAGTTGCACCACAAACTTCATTTCGTTGCCCATAGGTGGCATACAATCGTTTCAGATTTACCGTCATTTGAATATTGTAATACGTTCATTTCTATTCGTTTACTGTACGGAAAGGGGCGTGCGCATGGCATTGAAATCGAGACCTTTGGTCGGTGGAGAACCTGGCGCCTCACCATCACTGGTGCTTAGTGCAGCACGTACTCAGTAGCTGTTTGTTTTTGTCCCTATAATTATGTATTTTACGAGTTCGTTTTATGAAGGATATAAAAACATATATCTAGAAAAGTAGTGTCTTTCCACCATTTCTTCCCGAGGTCAGCTTTGGATGACTACAATGCCGCAAAGAGTGTACACCCGTGTGATTCAGGAGTCCCATACGAGCTGATAACATCTACTTTACCTTCAGACGGTCAAACTTGGTGAGGATCGTCTTCAAACCTCTTCCAAAATAGTGTCTATAGTCTGAAGTGTCAGCATGCGAAGTTTGACCGCTCTGGGACTATCCAAACCGGAGTTATGATCCTTCAAAGTTGATGCACTGAGTGACTCATCCTCCCCAAATAGATTGATTTGACTCGTTTTAGAGGTTGAAAGGGGCCGCGGCCGCGGCCTTGCGGGGGTGAGCGAGTCCCAAGGTGTTGCTAGGTGATCTGTTCACAGCATGACCGACACCTGCCGCAATGAGCTGGTTCATATCGGTCAGAGATTGAATGTACCCAAATTTGTGAGCAAGGAGCGATGGCGAACACAAAGAAAAGCAGAAGTAGCGCAGGTTCTGGACGTAGACGATCCAAGAGGAAGTATTTCCCATCCAAGGCGGCTGCTGAGGTTGCTGTTGAGGCTGAGGAGTCTGCTGCGACGTCTTTTCAAGGCGCTTCTGCACGGAAATTGAAACATTCTCCTCTCTGGTTGGAGCCAACTGACAGCGAAGGCAGCGAAGCCAGCCAAACCTCTACCCCAGACAGCAGTGATACTGATAGTGAAGAGGAGAGCGACGACGATGTTGATTTGGCCTGTAATGGCAATCGAATTGTTCACTTGAACTGCCTGCAGGAACTACTGCATGTTAGTGTAATTTGTAGAGCTTGCCAGGGTGGAAGAGTATTATTTCTGAGAGCAGCCGTGTAGGACTAGCGTGCAATGTATTTTTGCCCTGCGACAACGATGACTGCACGTTTGAGATCACTGGACCAGTGTCAAGCAAGGAGAAGCGCTTTCATGGCGTCAACAGACGCTCTGTGCTGGACATGAGGCGCATCGGTGTCCCTCCTGAAGGTATTGTCGGAGATGCACTGCAGCTACGGAGAGTTTACAGCAATCGCCCTGGAAAGAGAGGATTTGGTGCGCATCCGAAAGTCGGATAAGAAGTCCACAGTAGGAGAGTGGGAGTCGATAAAGAGGAGGACAAGATGGAGGAAGGTCTGGGAGGAGCAAGCAGTTGAAGCAGAGGGGGTAATATACCAAACTGGTGCGTTTTGAACACATGAGAAGCTGTAAAAGCTTCAGTACTTGCTATAATACAGCTGGAAATGCCCACATTGGAGTGCATTTTTTCTTGTTTTTTTGCCTCTTTTCGAAAGGATGAACAACTTTTTGCCTTCGCCTTTCGCTGAAGCCCCATAAACCTATACATTTTTGGATTACTGTGGCCATTGGGCAGGGCCGTTGTGTTTTGCCATCTTCGAATACTCTGATTTACTTATGTTTTAGTACACTCCATCAATCATCGTTGTTACTTGCGGTCGCATTTTGTGATTCCTTAGGCTCCAGTACTTGTGTCTAATGTTGTGGAGCATTCCCAATACACAAAGATCCGGCAAAGTAAGAGAATTTTAGAAACATTTTGTAAAAAGATCAGAGAACTTCGTTTTTTATCATCTTATGTCCGTAGTGCTACTGTAAGGTACAAAGAAGAACCATGTAATGCATCGAATTCTCATCGTGAGTGACAGATGTAGCGAGAGACCGCCGCAAAGAGATTACAGTTGTACCTGCAAGTAGCACAGGTGCCTTCACAAAGAAGAATTCCTGCCCACTTCTGCGGGTTTTGGCAAAGTGCAGAGCAGATATTGTGACGGACTGATCTGGAAGGTTATCGAGAATGTGCAATCAAAATTTATAATCTAATAATCACGGAAGGGGTGAGAAGTTCCTGCTTGTTTCGCATGCAGCCGCCGACACAGACATGAAGATAGTCTGGCAATGATCCTGTAGCTGTGCAATGTGGTAGTGTTTGACCTATTCTAGCACGCCCATTCATAATTTTATCGTTAGAGACGGAATTATCAGCGATGAATATTCTTTTGCCTCTTCTACAGGAAAGAAAAAGCGGAGGCTGTGAGGAACACCACGTTTTGTTCTGCGCTTGTTCGCTAGGATAAGGTCATCGTTGTCCGTTCTTGTAGCCTTTTAGAAACGAATTACAATGTCAGTGCCAGGATTCTGCCTAGATGGCGATAAGACTACGCCGACCCAGGAACAAGGAAAGTTATTCATCCAACTACTCTGGGACTTGCTAACGGCCTTATCACCTGAAGACCTGGAAGGGAACAATCCATTGGGACCCGCTCCGTCTGATTCTGGGGAATGTGCTGACGTGTTCTGGGGATCTCCTCGCTTTCTTCCAGGTTTCAAGATCTACATGAGTTACATTTCTCAACCAGCTGGCCGTATACCCATCCCTACAGTTACAGAGGTGAAGGATTTTTGGCAGCTAAAATGGAAGGACACACCCTGAAATATTCGGACACCGGCGTGCTATCGTCGTATAGCTTACAACCAAGCATAGCCCTCTCTGAAATCGATTTTTGGTCTAAGCATGTGTTTCAATTCCAAGGAGATATACACTAGAGGGTGGTGGCGTTCCCACGGCGGATGCGGAAAACTCGGCTTCCAGCCGAGTCTCACGCGAACCGTGAAATTTATTTATTATACACTTTCCACAACTGGGTTATATGAGTGCCTGAAATGCCTGATTCTGGTCTTCATATTTTCGTGTCCGAGTTACATGTGCGGTGGGCTGTTTGACATTTGAAGTGGACTACTAAAAACGTAATCTGTAGAGGCACAAGATTGAGTTTGTGGCGCCTCCACATTTTTGCCTATACACATTTCTTGCACTTCCAAATCACATTACGTCATACAGTCAAGGTTGTTGTTCGAACGTTGTCCTGGTGGTTCTCCTAGTCTTCACTGATAACTTTTTGTTTGTCCCGCAATACTCATTTCGTTGTCCATGTGTGATATTCAATCGTCGTTGCTTTGTCGCCAGTTGGTCTACAACAAGTTCCTTCACCCTGTCTGTCCCTTTGCTTGTGTGGATTAAGTGTGTGTTGTTTTTCAACCTGGAATGTCCACGTATTAACATTTTATAACGAGCGTTGTATATCCAGCACACTGTCTATAGCAGTCCAGTTCTGTTCCGTTCTGACTTTGTCTCTCCTTCCAGTAAGTCGGAGTCCAATAGCAATGAGTGCAAGTTTTGCTGTACTGTCCTGGTTTTACTGCCATGTTCTGTTCTCTGTCTGGTTGTGTTCGGGAAGTAACAACGTTAGTTTTGAGTGCGTACGTGTTGATGTGTGCGTGTTTTATGTGATATACGTGTGTGAATGTGTCCATCTATAAATGGAGGTGCGGGAAGTTGAATCATTCTACCTATAATCCTTCTTACTTACATGTACATAATATTTGTATTAAGTAAGCTTTGCTTGGTTTTAAAAAGGTTGGTTGTGTATTGCAGTAAGTAGCACTGTGTTCGAAATTAACCGTCTTCCTGCATTAATATTATACTTCTACAAAGAATTACCTATTCCATGAATTCTCATTTCGAAATGGACTAAGACACTTCCCGCGTTCATTCTCAATCTCAGAGATGTGCCTGTGCCCGTGTAGCCTCTGTCTGGGAGTCCGCTGTAAAAGAGTGCATGGCATGTTTTAATTTAACACTTTGTCACGTAAAAGTTAATCTCTTTCTCCTACAATCGACGAGGAGACAATAGTCGTAAAATGGCAATAAATAAGATAAATTGTGCACTCATAGCACCAGTAAAAAAATGAAGAAAGTTAAGTTCAAAGGAAGAGGACATATGGAAACGAGTTAAGAGTAACTCTCCACCACTGTAACTAGATACTATATTATACAGTCAGAAAGTGCAACAACTAGGCACAAAACTGACAGAGTACTGAGACATTTGACTAATCGTTTCCATATGTCCTTTCCCTTTCTACTTTTATTTTTGGCTCAATACCCGAGTTTCAAAGTTAAGTTCCATAACGTTTTCTTGTGACATTCATCAGTGGAACGGCGTCACATAAAAATGAAATAACTAAAACACACACTTATAATTATATTACTGTTGACATGACAAAAGAATCTTGTCACGCATCAAACTCACGATCGCTGCTAAATCCCAGGCAATTTGAGTGTCAGATTCAGTGCAACACGGCGGTAAGGACAAGATTGATGTCACTACTTGAATGGTACGAATGCCATCACACAGCAAAAACTATATTCCTGTCCCCTGGTGCGGAACTTGGCCAAGTGAAGAGCAGACAATGTACCTGCCCGTTAGTGAAAGATTATCGAGATTGGGCAAACGAATCATCTTATACGCAAAGAGTGAAGTTGAAAAATCTGCTTTTTGGCATGCAGCTCCATACTTGTAGAAGTTGATGTGCTGGAAATGGCTCCATGGCCGTGAAGGTTTAATGTTTGTACTATTCCAACACACAATATTCATACTTTAGCGCTATAGACAGTCTTTTCCGCGCGCACTTCAACCCTGCCCAATCTCCAGGAAAGTATAAGCGGCTGCCAAGGCGAAAATCATGTAAGTTTCTTGATATCCTCGCCAAAGTTAGGTCTCATTTCTATGGGCTTTGATTACTTCAAATACAACGCAGACGTGAAAAACGACGAAAAATGGAGGAACTAGCGAGCTGTATCCAGCAGATTGCGCCGACCCAACGACAGGCAAGCGCATTTGTCCAGCTTCTCTGGGACTCGCTATTGAACTCATCACCTAAAGACCTGGAAGGCGATTTCCCATTGGGACCCGCTCCGAATTCCGGTGACGGTGCTAAGGTGTTCTGGGGAGTTCCTCGGATTTTTCCAGGGATTAAGTTCGGTGTTTGGTTTACGGCACAATCTGTTATGCATAACCTCTCAGTCCAGGAGTTGAAGGAGAAATTGGTATTTGAAATTGGAGGCTACTCTCTAGAAGAGGAAAGCACCAAAATGGACGTTATCGCGTCGGATCGCCCTTCTGCACACCAGGGACGCTGGACCATCGAACTTGACTCACACCTGATTTTTAAAGCGGAAGGAGTTGGAATTGAGAAACGGGTTAAAATGTGGGCCAGGCTTTTATGCTATCAGTCGGGTGTTTCTAGTCTACACATCAGCGTGCAACGAGTTACTGTGAATTTTATTCTTGTTTGAAATTTCAGTTGATGTGTGTTGGAACGTTCTCCATTCCAATTTTTGTTGGTATTTGTCTTCGTTTAACATGTATATTACTAAGTATGTCATAATTGGACACTGCTCGATTATTCTTACCTTGTGCGTTTCTCTATTTTCAACCTGATTCCTCCACTTCAGTTTTCGCTCTATCACTCTGGAGGGGGAAGCCACCACTCGTCTTGTGGGTGCCAGCATCTTCCGTCAGTTGCGCTGGAACTCTTCAATACAATCATTCTTGTTCTTCAATAATTTGATATCTGCCTTTCTAGTTCTTTGCTGTTTGAATTATTATTTATTTGTGCTGTTTCTTGTTGCACTCGCTTTTGTGTAGATTTACCTTTGTTGCATGTCCGCGTGAGGACATACGACATCAGGCACTATTTTCTGTCACGTGTTTTGCTTTGCGCGTGTCGTTCGAGGTGTTTGAACTGCGCCCACTCAGTCCGTGCGCCATATTCAAAATATCGCACTTTATCTGTGTTTTTTACTTTCCAGAGTCAGTGGATCTTGAACTTTTTGAACTATTTCTTGAGAATTGTTATTTTCTAGTCATTGCAAGGTGGGCCTTACAAGGCCCTTTTTCGTTCGAGTTCAGACCTGACACGCCGTCCATCGCCGGATAAGGCAAACTTGTATCCTCAGTTTCGAAAGTTTTCTCGCGGGGTGCTTCTGTCCCATGCAGACTGTCGAAATTTGAATTTTTCTTTACGGAGGACTTTAGTTTAGTGCCGTCAAGTATTCCAGGCACGCGTAGTAACACCCACTACAACATCCAGAAGAACAAACCTTAGTCTTTTAGTATGTGGCCTCTCGCCGGTGTCCAAGACCAAATAACACCACAACGACCAATTTTCTAACCTCTGTTGTTTCGCTATTTACATGTATATGGAGGACAGCTAGAAACATGTAGCACTCACAATGAACACATCAGGACGGTGTAATAATGTCACTCAGCCCCACCCTGGGGCGTGTATGCATTCCTGTCTGCGAGTTATGCCAAGCAACTCATCTGGACACCAGTGCACACATCCGACAAATGCAGAATATTGGAACGGCGAAAGGCAAAAACCCAAATTGCAGCCACCTACAGACTAATGTCCACATAATGTCCACATACGCTGGCCGTGTAAAGGATTGTCACTGAGAATCTTCATTGCGTTACTACAGAAGTGTATGAAACGGAACGTAGCGGACGAGCTCAAAAGTGCACGCCGGGCTAATATAGGTGGCATTGCAGCACATGTAAGACAGTTATGGACAAAAAGGCACATATGAAGTGTTCCCAATATGAAACGGTCTCAGCAGTTCCAAGGAGTAACAATATGACAATAGCATAGAATGATGTCTTTTGCAAGAAGTGCTACGAGGCACAGCTAGAATGGATAATAGTTGACAGCAGTGCAAGCAGTCACAACAAAGGTATTACAGCTGATCGCTTGTCGCACTCAGATCTGCGATAATCCTCTGGCTGAGCTAACAGCAGTACTGGGAGAACACATGGATGTTTGCACACTAGCACAAAGAAGCGAGTCATTCTCCTACTGCAGAAAGGCTGCAATACCCAAGGTCCTCTTCGTGCTGTTCTCACACAATGCCAAGACGCGTTAGAGCACGATCTACCTGAGAAGACACACAGATCGCACCAGATAAGGCAGTATTTTAAGTTTTTAACAACAGTAGGAATAATGCATGAAACACGGAAAGTAATTCAATGGAAAAAAGTGCTCCGCTCTTTATATACTACACTTTTCCAATGTTATACAGATAATACACTGAACTCCATGGAAGTGGGTTTGGTTGTCCCTATTAGTATAATTGCAGTGGATGCTGCTTCACTTCAACCATATTTTGGGTCCAGTGAAGCAGCACTCACTGCAACAATTTGCAGAAAAATTTCTCAATCGCAACGTCGCGCATCGCGTCGCAGAAGTGATATCATGCATCGCGCTTTAGAATGTTGGCATGGCTGAGCATCACTGCCGGTAGTTCTGCCAAGAGGAAGTAACCCGAATTATTAAACCCTGGTGGATTGGTTACACACAGAAACACAGCAGGTTCGAGGCAGTGTCTGCATGCGATACACCATGCACACAAACCTTCATAAGGCTCTTATGAGAAAAAGCGCGCTTTGAATCTGGAAACCACAGCAGATCGTTGACGCATTGCCCCAGTCGGTACCCCAGTTTTTCGCTACGTAATGTGGGCAGCAAGCCCCTTCAGACCCCTCGTGCAAAGTTGCATGCTCTTGGGGCTATGGACTCTTGGTTCAGCCACCAAAATATGAATGTTGTGGAGCTGCGTCAGCGGCGTACATTAAACGAGACAGCATTCGGTTCGTTTCAATCGATAATATCGACAAAGAATATATTATTACAATGACACCAAGAGAAGCTTTCATGGCAATTAAGGCCAGCATGTCCATCCGCAGTCCTGCAACAGCAGCAACGAGGGTACATCTCAAGAGAATACAACTACAAGTCCATACCCACTAAAATGTCATGCAAATTTTACAATATACAGAGTATGAAGACATACAAATTTCGCACTTTCGGATTCCTCAACAGTACCATCCTAAGCACAGGCACACTAAACGGGAAGAGAACACATTTATTTATGACATCGTATTCCTTTGAATGCTTCTTTCGTCTTGTTGTGCTATTTTCAACAAGGCAACACTTGTGCTCGTAAAAATACAATTTTGATTCCACTTAGTGCCATCGGTTATTCCAGGCAGGAATGTTCAAACCATTATCATCTCACTACACAACAATATGTACTTAGTATTAGTAAGATCCGCCATGAGAGCTTGGTGTTCGCGGCTCTTGGAAAGCGCAGCTCGTCAATTTCTCGATGCCAGTCGGCGAAACCAGCAAATCGGGGAGAGCAGTTACTTCCATAAATAAAGGCCAAGATGGCGTTTGCGATTCAAATTTTCTACTCGGCGTCAAAGCACAACATTGAACTCATCATCTTCCATTGCTGAAAAGGCAAAGGAGCGAAGACAGGCCGCGAGAAAGGCCAAAACAATTGCCAAATTTCTCCCCCAACTGCCATTGTCGACATCATCTTCACCAACACAGTTTTGTGCAGACTTTTTCCCGCGGGATCGGACCCAGGAAAATGAAAACGGCCCACTCAGTGGCCTGGCGCACGGACTGCACTGGCCGATTTTCTTTGCTTGCTGTTTTCTTTGCCTGTCAAGCGTGGGGACGCTACGGTGTCATCCTCCTTAACCCCTTGGCTCTTTGTCCGGTACGGGGCCGGGTACGTGCGTCCCCAGCTCTCCGTTCTTTGTTCTTTTTGGTTAGATTCTTCAATGGTTTTGAGAACAGGTTTGGTAATACAGTCTTCTAAATAGATCGATGCCTCCAATGGTTTTGTCTGATGTAAGTGTGGGTTTGCGAGGAAACCGGTGAAACAATGTGCATCTTCGTTGTTGGGTGTACCAATGTGTATTTTGATCTACTTTTCATCGCTCTGTCCACATCATTTCGGCAAACTAACCTTCCAAATATATAGCGGTTTTAATCCTCTCTTCCTGCTCAAAATGAATTACACGTTAAATGATACGTTAGTGTGGTGACTCGCTTTCCAGTTCAGACGCATTGTTTGCAAATTCACATTTGTTGTACGTGGTCGTTGTGTGTTATTGTGTGTTGTCGTGTGTCCCAACGATCTGCACTGGAAGGTGTTATTAATTTTCTAAGAATCTTTAATCTGTACTTCGATGTCCAGGTGTGCACTTAAGAGAGTATGTCTGAGAAAAATAGAAAAGTTGGGCTGCGCCGTCTCTTCGATTTCGCTCATATTTGCAAATAGGTTTCCTTCAGGATGTTCAACAACCATGCAAAAGGGCTCGTTGCATAACTCACGGACACCTTGGAGCTGGGGACCACCTCTAAATGGGTCCAAAGTACGACTGAATATTGGGTCGAAAACGAGCACTGGCACAGCGTACACGATTGAGCTGAGAACAAGCCACCACCATGCCAACATTTCCCCACCTGAGTTTTGTTTTTTGTTTTTTTACTAACTCCACTATGCTCCCGAATGATTGCGGAAAGTGGTGGTTGCGCCCTGCTGCTCAGCCGACCTTGGTGGTCTCGGCGTCTGCACAAACAAAGCGTGCCAAGAAAAAATAGAGAAGGACATAGGAGACTTAAGAGAGAGAGAAAACATCTGTCAAAACATCACAATGCAGCAAGAAAAATACGGTTGTCCCTGCAAGAGTAGCACGGATGCCAACACAAAACAATTCCTGTCCACTTGTGCGGATTTGGTAAAGTGCAGAGCAGACATTGTGACCGATAGATGTGGAAAGGTTATCGAGAATGTGCAAACCAATAATTTAATATTCAGGAAATGGAGCGCGAAGTTTCAAATGGAGCCGTCAACACAGACATAAAGATCTTCTGGAAATGATCCTGTAGCTGTGTAATGAGGTAGTGTTAGACCTATTCTGGCACGCCTATTCAAATTTTATCGTAAGAGACGGAATTTTCAGCGCTGAATATTCTCTTGCCTCTTCTTCAGGGAAGAAAAAGCGAAGGCCGACAGGAACTCCTCGTATCGTTCTGAACTTGTTTGCCAGGATAAGGTCATATTGGTTGGGTCCTGTAGCCTTTTAGAAACGACTAGCAATGGCAGGAGTATGCGTCGATGGCGATCGGTTTGCGCCGACCCACGAACAAGCAAGTATATTCGTCAAACTACTCTGGGACTCGCTAATGACCTTATCAGCTGAAGACCTGGAAGGGGACAGACCGTTGGGAACAGCTCCGTCTCGTTTTGGCCAGTGTGCTGACGTGTTCTGGGGAGCTCCTCATCTTCTTCCAGGTTTCAATATCTACTTCAGCAATATTTGTCTACCTGCTCGCCGTTTACACATCCGTACGGTTACAGAGTTGAAACAGCATTTGGAAGCCAAAATGGAAGGATACACTCGGGTATACTCGGAAACCGGCATGCTATCATCGTATAGCTTACAACCAAGCCCAGCTCTCTCTGAGATCGATATTCGGTCCAAGCTGGTGTTTCAGTTCCAAAGCGACGTACATTCACCGGTGCATATTGGTCATATGAGTTCGAAGGTTGCTTCACGTGAAATGCCTGATTCTGGTCTTTATATTTGCGTGTCCGAGTTACATGTACGATGGGGTGATTGACATTTCAAGTGGACTACTATGTAAACTCTAAGGGCACAAGACTGAGTTTGTGGCGCCTCCACATTTTCGCCCATACACATTTCTTGCTCTTCGAAATCACAATACGTCATAATTAGTCAAGTAAGTTGTTAGAACGTTGTCCTCGTGGTTCTCCTAGTCTTCACTGATTAGTTTTTGTTTGTCCGGCAATCATCATTTTGTTGTCCATGTGTGTTCTTTAATCGTCTTTGCTTTGTCGTCAGTTGGTCAACAACAGTTGGCTTCACTATGTCCGTTCCTTTCCTTGTGTGGATTTGGTGTCGGTATTTTTTCAACCTGGAATGTTCACGTATTTAAACATCTTATAACGAGCGTTGTTTATCCAGGACACTGTCTATAGCTGTCCCAGTTCTGTTACGTACTGACTTTCTTTCTCCTTCCAGTTAGTCGAAGTCCAATAGCAAATGAGTGCGAGTTTTATGTACTGTCCTGGTTTTACTGCCATTTTCTGTTCATTGTCTGTTTGTGTTCGGGAAGTAACAACGTTAGTTTCGAGTGCGTACGTGTCCATGGGTGCGTGTTTTATGTGATATACGTGTGTGTATGTGCACATCTATATATGGATGTGCTCGAAATCAAAATCATTCTACCTATAAACTTTCATTCTGACATAATAATACTTCTTAGGTAAGCCTTTGAAGAATGCCTGCGACCTAGAAAGAGCACGAGCATTTGCTGCAGACAAGTCGAAATGGAGATCAGGCATTGGATGAGTTTTTTGTTGACTGGAGACAGAAGCGGACTTGGCTTAATTTCAGTGTATTCTCATGCATTGTTCTTTGGCCTTTGTACGCTTGCTGTGGGATTATTATTGTAAGGTAAGCCTTGCTTGGTTGCATAACGGTTGTTTGTATGTTGTAGTAAGAAGCTCTTTTTTTGAACACAGTATGTCCACCGACTTGTTACACTCCATACGTCTATAAAGATGTACGTTATGCATGATTTTCAATTCGAAATGGGCTAAGAGACTTCCTGCGTTCATTCACAGAGATGTGGATGGGCCCGTGTATCCTCTGTATGGGATTAACCTCTATCGACTGGATCCCCGCGTCGCTGTAGAGGATTGGATTGGATGTGTGCAGTTAACACTGCGGAACGTAAACATTTCATCACTTTCTCCTACATTTTATGAAATCTTAGACAACTCACTTTGCAAATCAAGAAGACACCAATTCCTGTGCATCATTGCGGAGATTGCCGTTTGAAGAGAGATGACGTGTCTGGTGTAAAGACTGACATCCAATACCTGTGGTCCTCGAGTCATGGTGGGTGAGGAAAACATATGAATACGTTGTGTGGGGCTCGCTGAAATGATAAATCTTCCAAATCGATTTTTACTGTGTACCTTGCCCAAATCCACTCGTTGAGAAGCGCTCTACGTCTTTCCAGAGTGCTATTGTAAGACACTTACGTAGCTATACGTCAATCGCTTTCAACTTGGTGTCGTCTTAGCTTAGAGCTAGTACGGGCAGGTTAAATGTTTATGCCCAAGACCCTGTCGCGTTGTATGGAGCCATAGTCGCGGCTCCAGGCATCGAGTGTGGCTAATAATTATTGAAAAATCGATGTGTAGTAGAATGTCCGTTGATTGCGCACAGTCTGTAGCCGGGTTTTCATTATAATAATTATTGTTTTCGATTACAGAACAACAATGGCAATCATGGCTTTTTGCTGTAACTTCGAGTTTCTTGCTTGCGCCATCAGGCACCCCCCCCCCCCCTCCCCCTTGTTGTTCGGCATTACGCTCTGTCTCCGCGGTGTTGAGCACTGTCAGCACACAGCCTACTAGTACATCCTTAATTTTGTTTCTTTTAAAATAAATTTTCTGAGCAGTCGCAGTGCCCTACCATTGTGTTTAGTTTGACTGGAAAAAGAACCGTTATTACTGAGATTTATTCCACATGTAGAGCTCTGCGCATGAGTAAAGGTTGAGGAGTGTGAGCGATAAGAGAATAAGACAATAATTTCGAATGATACATTACTCTTAGAGCTTCTGCTGACCTTACACAAGAATCTTGTCACGCATCAAACTCAGGATCGCTGCTAACTCTCACGCAATGTGAGTGGCGGATGCAGTGCAACACGGCGGTAAGGAGAAGATTGGTGTCACTATTTCAACCGTACAAGTGCCATCACACAACAAAAACTATATTCCTGTCCCCTTGTGCGGAACTTGGTGAAGAGCAGACGTTGTACCTGCCCGTTAGTGAAAGATTATCGAGAATGGGCAAACGAATCATTTTATGCGCAAAGAGAGAAGTTGAAAAATCTGCTTTTTGGCATGCAGCTTCATACTTGTAGAAGGTGATGTGCGGGAAATGTCTCCATGGCAGTGAAGGTTTAATGTTTGACCTATTCCAACACACAATGTTCACACCTTAGCGCTAGAGACAGTCTTTTCTATGCTCAATAAAACCCTGCCCCATCTCCAGGAAAGTATAAGCGGCTGCCAAGGCGAAAATCATGTAAGTTTCTTGATTTGGTCGCCAAAGTAAGGTCTCATTTCTATGGGCTTTGAGTACTTCAAATACAACGCAGACGTAGAAAACGACGAAAAATGGCAGAATTCGCGAGCTGCATCCAGCAGACTGCGCCGACCCAACGACAGGCAAGTGCATTTGTCCAGCTTCTCTGGGACTCGCTATTGAACTCATCACCTAAAGACCTGGAAGGCGATGTCCCATTGGGACCCGCTCCGAATTCCGGTGACGGTGCTAAGGTGTTCTGGGGAGTTCCTCGGTTTCTTCAAGGGTTCAAGCTGGGCGTGTGCTTAACGGGACAATCAGATTTGCATCACCTCTCAGTCCAGGAGTTGAAGGAGAAATTGGTATTTGAAATTGGAGGCTACTCTCTAGAAGAGGAAAGCACTAAAATGGACGTTATCGCGTCGCATCGCTCTTCTGCACACCAGGGACGCTGGACCATCGAACTTTACTCACACCTGATTTTTAAAGCGGAAGGAGTTGGAATTGAGAAATGGGTGAACATGTGGGCCAGGCTTTTATGCTATCAGTCGGCTGATTCTGGTCTACACATTAGCGTGCAACGAGTTACTGTGAATTTTATTCTTGCTTGAAATTTCAGTTGATGTGCATCTTCATTGTTGGGTGTACCAATGTGCATTTTGATCTACTTTCCATCGCTCTGTCAACATCATTTCGGCAAACTTACTTTCCATACATATAGCGGTTTTCATGCTCTCTTCCTGCTCAAAATGAATTACACGTTAAATGATACGTTAGTGTGGTGACTCGCTTTCCAGTTCAGACGCATTGTTTGCAAATTCACATTTGTTGTGTGTTGTTGTTTGTTGTTGTATGTTGATGTGTGTCCAACGATCTGCGCTGGAAGGTGTTATTAATTTCCTAGGAATATTGAACTTAAGCTTAACTTCGATGTCCATGTGTGCGCTTAAGTCGTATTGTTTTTGTCGTCTTTTGGCTAGCATTCGCTGCATTCTCCGTTGTCCTTCAATCGTTTTTGATTTGTCACCACTTGGCTTATAACGTTGTGATTTACTACATATATTATGGTCCATTTGGTGTGTGCATGTGAGCGTGTGTGTGTGGGTGTGGGTGTGTGAGTGTTACATATTCTAGAGCAGTGGTAAGTTCAATCGATTTCCAATAAGGAGGTTGCGGGGGTCGTATCCCAAATTACTGTCAAACGCCTCTTTTTTCTCTTTCTCAAGTCGTCTTTGACTTTTGGTTGATATTTTCTTGGGTGGATAAAAACAGCCAGAGATGCAATAGTGTCACGTGTAATGCGTGTGTAGAGAAAAACGAAAGAAATGGATCAAAATTCACTGGCCAGAATTAGCCCCTTCAAAAGGAAGTGTGGTTTATAAAAGGCTAAATAGTGGCAATCAATTCTTCAGCCTTCGGAATCTGCACTAGTTGCTATCTCTTCTAATGTAGCATCGCTTTCACCGCCTTCGGCATTGGGCGTCAAAGGTCAAAGATGTGGGTGGGTGTGTTTTGTGTGTATGTGTGTGTGTGTGCGTGTGTTTTTGTGTGTGTATTTGTATTTGTATATATGCGTGTGTGTGTGTGTGTTTGTGTTCCAGGACAGGCTCACCAGCGAGGAGATTGCAAAGTGAGTCGCACTCCCAACATACATCCGTGAGCTTGTGCGGTGTCATCGTCTCCGCTCGCTTGGTCACATTAACAGGACGGATTCCGCACATCCTCCCAAGAAGGGCTTCTTCGGGAAACCTTTGTCACAGCGCCCCAGTCATGGCGTCAGGAAGAGATGGCGTGCAGGCAATGTAGGTGTAGGTGGATCTACTCTTCACGTTTGGATGCAAACATTTGCTGTGACATGGGAGCAGGATTCAAGTTTCACCTGGATGAATAACTAGTACTAATGCAAATAACCAATTTGTGCTTGAATACACGTTCTATGGATCGGCCCTCATCATTTTGCAACACCACATACTCCAATGTTTGGAATTGATGCATCATACCTTCTCGCTCCAAAAAAACTAAATGACGCCTGTACGCATGCAAACACGTCAGAGATCTCGGTGAAAATCTTCTTTTCCTTTTAAAGAGGTTACAGTGCATCAACAGCGCCTGATGTATTTCTTAATTAAGAGACACATTGCCTGCAATCTCGAATCACATTGCGTCATCAACGCACGTTGTTGGTCAATAGTGTATCATAACTTGTCAAACAATCTTCATTGTAAGTTACCTCTTGAATTTAAAAGTCTAACAGCGTTCAGATCAATACTCAACTTATTCTTTTGCTCACTGAGCAATACAATCTTCCCATTTTCTTTCTTCTGTTTTCTTTTTCAATTTAATCCTCCCTACCCAATCTCCCTTTGGTGCGTCGTTGGAGCTATGACGCCGAGACCTCTGGTCGGCGGAGCTTAATGGGCCGCACCATCAAACTCCATGTTGATCGGGTAGCGGAGTTCCATCACTGACACAGTGTGCGGGTATTGCATTACGAATTGGTTGAGTCGATAGTTCCGGAATTAATTCCGTGTTCGATATTGTTTATTTTTTATTTTTTACATATTCTTATTTTATTTTTTCGTATTCGATATTGAATATTTTTTACAAATTATTGTTTTTATTCCATTTCTCATTTTTCGTTCGTGTTGGGTTTAACTACTCACTGTACTGATACATGGTGATGATTGTGCTTTGCTTTGCCCGTAAAAGAGGCCTTCCCAACCATCACACTCCATCATTCACCCCAGTGTCTGGAGATATGTGGATTTTGTAGAAACAAAAGGAAAAAAACTGTTGGTCCCACAATCGTCATTGTTTTGTACTAACAATTCTCAACAGGCACGCGTTGCACCACAAACTTCATTTCGTTGCCCATAAGTGTCATGCAATCGTTTCTGATTTACCGTAATTTGAATATTGTATTACGCTCATTTCTATTCGTTTACTGTACGGGAAGGGGCGTGGGCATGGCATTGAAATCGAGACCTTTGGTCGGTGGAGAACCTGGCACCTCACCATCATTGGTGCTCAGTGCAGCACGTACTCAGTAGCTGTTTGTTTTTGTCCCTATAATTATGGATTTTCCGAGTTCGTTTTGTGAAGTATATAAAAATATATATCTAGAAAAGTGGTGTCTTTCCACCATTTCTTCCCGATGTCAGCTTTGGGGGACTACAATGCGGCAAAGAGTGTACACCCGTGTGATCCAGGGGTCCCATACGAGCTGATAACATCTACTTTACCTTCAGAGGGTCAAACGTTGAAATTGTGAGGATTGTCTTTAAACCTCTTCTAAAATAGTGTCTATAGTCTGATGTGTCAGCATGCGAAGTTTGACCGCTGTGCGACTATCCAAACCGGAGTTATGATCCTTCAAAGTTGATTGACTGAGTGACTCATCCTCCCAAAATAGATTGATTTGACTCGAAATAATTATTTTGACATTTGGAACTCAGGCGCTTTAGAGGTTGAAAGCGGCCGCGGCCGCAGCCTTGCGGGGGCGAGCGAGTACCGAGCTGTTGCTAGGGCAGCGATCCTTCCTAGATGATATCGCTATTCATTGTTACTTTTTACTACAATGAGTAGTGTTTCTCCGAAAATAAAATGCCTGGTCCATGGGCATTAGGCATTAGTACTGCCTAGGCCTAGCGCCTGGACTTGTAAAAAAATTGATTTTGCAAGTCTTCAATCATGTTTGCATGTACGCGCTATCCAGCCATGTGGCGTGAACAGATTGCCTGACGTGAACGTTAGCGCGGGCGCGCGCGCGCGAGTCGTAAGCGCTCGCGGACGTGTCTGACACGTGAAACGAAAAGATTTTTTGGCGGGTAGTTGGCAAAGATTAAGTGACGGTCCCTTTAGTCCTTCGCGTTGCTAGGTGATCTGTTCACAACATGACCGACACCTGCCGCTATGAGCTGGTTCAAATCGGTCAGAGATTGAATGCACCCAAAGTTTTGAGCAAGGAGCGATGGCGAACACAAAGAAAAGCAGAAGTAGCGCAGGTTCTGGACGTAGACGATCCAAGAGGAAGTATTTCCCATCCAAGGCGGCTGCTGAGGTTGCTGTTGAGGCTGAGGAGCCTGCTGCGACGCCTTCTCAAGGCGCTTCTGCACGGAAATTGAAAAATTGTCCTCTCCAGTTGGAGGAAACTGACAGTGAAGACAGCGAAGCCAACCAAACCTCTACTCCAGACAGCAGTGATAGTGAAGAGGAGAGCGACGACGATGTCGATTTGACCTGTCATGGCCATCGAAATGTTGACTTGAATTGCCTGCAGGAACTCCTGCATGTTAGTGTAATTTGTAGAGCTTGCCAGGGTGGAAGAGTATTATTTCTGAGAGCAGCCGTGTAGAATTAGCGTGCAATGTAATTTTGCGCTGCGACAACGATGACTGCACTTTTGAGATCACTGGACCAGTTTCAAGCAAGGAGAAGCGCTTTCATGACGTCAACAGACGCTCTGTGCGGGACATCAGGCGCATCACTGTCCCTGCTGAAGGTATTGCCAGAGATGCACTGCAGCTACGGAGAGTTTACAGCAGTAACTCTGGAAAGAGGATTTGGTGCGCATCCGGAAGTCAGATAAGAAAAAACAGGTGTAACATACCAAAGGGGGTAACATACCAAGCTGGTGTGTTTTGACCACATGAGAATGTGTAAAAGCTTCAGTACTTGCTATAATACAGCCGGAAATGCCCAGATTGGAGTGCATTTTTCCTTGTTTTTAGCCCCTTTTCGAAAGGGTGCGCAACTCTTTGCCTTCGCCTTTCACTGTAGCCCCATAAACCTATACATTTTTGGATTACTGTGGGCATTGGGCAGGGCCGTTGTGTGTTGCCATCTTTGAATCTCTGATTTACTCATGTTTTAGTTCACTCAATGAACCCTCGTTCTTTCTTGCGATCGCACTTTGTGATTCCTTAAGCTGCAGAACTTGTGTCTGGTGTTGTGGAGCACTCTCGATACACAATGACCATGCCGCCACGTATTCTTGATCTCTGTATTTCATTTCAAGTCAATACAACCCATGTTGACTTAGAAAAAAGGTTGCGCACCATTTTGCCCTCTGCGCGTGGCCGTTGCTTTATTTTCCCCTGCTGAAATTTCAATGATAAGACATCCATTTGGCCCAACTGTTGTGATGAACTCCAACTGCAAGGTATGAAACCACAGTCTAAAAAAATTTGGACAGATTCTATGTATATTTGCCAAAGATACGGGCATTCGAGTATGAACCTGTTCGAAAATGGCCGGGAAGGTACAGCCCCCCCCCCCCTTTAACCAGCTGATAAAAGCTACACCTAATGAATCCTGACGAATATCCGACAAAGTGAGGGAATTTAAGTACCATTGTAAAACGATCAGAGAACTTCGTTTGTTATCATCTTATGCCCGTAGTGCTACTGTATGGTACACAGAAGAACCATGTAATGCATCGAATTCTCATCGTCAGTGACAGATGTAGCGCCTAAATGCCGCAAAGAGATTACAGTTGTCCCTACAAGAGTAGCACGGGTGCCATCACAAAGAAGAATTCCTGCCCACTTATGCGGATTTTGGCAAAGTGCAGAGCAGACATTGTGACGGACCGATGTGGAAGGTTATCGAGAATGTGCAAACACAATTAATAATCTAATAGTCATGGAATGGGGTGAGAAGTTCCTGCTTGTTTCGCATGCAGCCGCCAACACAGACATATAGATATTATGGCAATGATCCTGTAGCTGTGCAATGTGGTAGTGCTTGACCTATTCTAGCACGCCCATTCATTATTTTATCGTAAGAGACGGAATTTTCAGCGCTGAATATTCTTTTGCCTCTTCTCCAGGAAAGAAAAAGCGGAGGCTGACAGGAACTCCACGTATTGTTCTGAACTTGTTCGCTGGAATATGGTCATCGTTGTCCGTTCTTGTAGCCTTTTAGAAACGAATTACAATGTCAGTGCCAGGATTCTGCCTCGATGGCGATCAGACTACGCCGACCGAGAAACAAGCAAAGTTATTCGTCCGACTACTCTGGGACTCGCTAATGGCCTTATCACCTGAAGACCTGGAAGGGGACAATCCATTGGGACCCGCTCCGTCTCATTCTGGCGAATGTCCTGACGTGTTCTGGGGATCTCCTCGCTTTCTTCCTGGTTTCAAGATCTACATGAGTTACGTATCTCAACCAACTGGCCGTATACCTATTCGTACAGTTACAGAGTTAAAGGATTTTTTGGCAGCCAAAATGGAAGGATACACCCTGAAATATTCGGTAACCACCGTGCTATCGTCGTATAGCTTACAACCAAGCATGGCCCTCTCTGAAATCGATATTCGGTCCCAGTTGGTGTTTCAATTCCAAGACGATATACGCTTACCGCAAGTGGGTTTGATGAGTGCGAAGGTTACGTCACGTAAAATGCCTGATTCTGGTCTTCATATTTGCGTGTCCGAGTTACATGTGCGGTGGGCTGTCCAAAACAATTTTTTTCCCTCTGTCCGTTCCTTTCCTGGTGTGGATTAAGTGTATGTTGTTTATCAACCTGGAATGTCCAATTCTGTTTCGTACTGACTTTCTCTCTCCTTCCAGTTAGTCGATTTCCAATAGCAATGGGTCCTGTACTGTCCTGGTTTTACTGCCATGTTCTGTTCTCTGTCTGGTTGTGTTCGGGAAGTAACAACGTTAGTTTCGAGTGCGTACGTGTTGATGTGTGCTTGTTTTATGTGATATACGTGTGTGAATGTGCACATCTATATATGGAGGTGCGGGAAGTTGAATCATTCTACCTATAATCCTTCTTACTTACATGTACATAATATTTGTATTAAGTAAGCTTTGCTTGGTTCTAAAGAGGTTGGTTGTGTATTGCAGTAAGTAGCACTGTGTTCGAAATTAACCGTGTTCCTGCATAATTATTATACTTCTACAAAGAAGTACCAATTCCATGAATTCTCATTTCGAAATGGGCTGAGACACTTCCCGCGTTCATTCTCAATCTCAGAGATGTGCCTGTGCCCGTGTAGCCTCTGTCTGGGAGTGCGCTGTAGAAGAGTGCATGGGATGTTTGAATTTACACTCTGTCACGAAACCATTCATCCCTTTCTCCTAAAATCGACGAGGAGACAATAGTCGTAAAATGGCAATAAATAAGATAAATTGTGCACTCATAACAACAGCAAAAATTAAGAAAGTTACATGTAAGTTTCATAACGTTTTTTTGTGACTTTCATCATTGGGACGCCGTCACATACAAATGTAATAACTAAAACACACACTTATAATTATACATGTAGGTAATATGGTTTCAGGTGGAAATACAGCAGCCAGCCACTACCTTTCTCACATACACTATATTCATACATTGCAAAGGTGCAAGCTTCGCATTTTGTACTTGCTGGCTGCTGTATTTTTACCTGAAACCATATTAGCTACATGTATATACGTGTGTGTTTTAGTTAGTACATTTTTATGTGACGGCAGTCCACTGATGAAAGTCACAGGAAAACGTTATGGAACTTAACTTTCTTCATTTTTTGCTAATGTTACGAGTGCATAATTTATCTTATTTATTGCCACCTTTCTCCTACATTTTCATTTATAGTTGCTTGTTGGTTCCACAATCGCCATTTTTTATCCCACCATTCCTCAATGTACAGGCATTCGGTGCACCACAAACTTCATTTCGTTGCCAATTAGTGTCCTGCAATCGCACCAATTGCATGAATTCTCACTTCGAAATGGGCTAAGAGACTTCCCACGTTCATTCTTAATCTCAGAGATGTGCGTGCGTCCGTGTATCCTCTGTATCGGATCAGTCTCTATCTGCTAGATCCCCGCTGCGCTGTAAAGGAGCGGATGGGATGTTTGAAGTTAACACTCTGGTACGTAACATTTCATCCCTCTCTCCTACATCTTATGAGATCTTAGACAACTCACTTTGCATATCAAGAGGGAACCAATCCCATTGAATCCTTACTGAGTGACATCAATCAGCCAACCAATAAAACGAGCACATTTCTTGAACATGGGTTGGATACGTAATTCATTGATCAGCAGTGTTAGCATCAAGCCACTTGATCAGCACACTGAGCAACTGAAATCACCGGTGCAGTTACCCAGGACAAAGACAAATCACCTGTTCGTATATTTATGTAACTTCAACTTCGTTCCTCAGTCAGCCAGCCACCTGTCAGACTTGCAAACAAAGATGGTGAAATCATGGCGGACGTCCAGTGGAATCTCGATGAATTCCGCAAGTATTACTTGTCCGTATTCCATCGCGATAACGTCCCTGCTGCAGTCGACCACCCAGCAGATGGAGAGGTAACACCTGATGATGAGCCATTTACTCAGGAAGAAGTTCGAGCAGCAATCTCACGGCAAAAACCGGGTGGTGCTGTTGGACAGGATGGAGTTTCCGCTGTTTTGCTGCAGGCTGGTAAAGATGCAATCACGACTTGGTTAACAACATTCTTCAACGCTGTTCAACTGGCAAAGTATTGTCCAGAAGACCTCAGACGCGGTTTGATCGTGCCCATATATACATGTAAGCCAAATAAGCCTGCCGGCTTCCCCAAAAGTTACCGACCAGTTATGCTTCTGTCGGTGATCGGAAAGGTCCTGACCCGTATTCTCACACAGCGCTGCACTACATTCGTGGACTCCTTTGTGCCTGAAAGCCAGGCTGGCTTCCGCCCTGGGCGGTCGACTGCGGACGGAGTATTCTTCACAAGCATGATGAGCGAGAGGGCCTTGCTAGGAGACTGGAGTTACTCAGCGGCGCTTTTAGATTTCAGTGGCGCATTTGATACAATAATCAGGCAGACTGCTGTTGACTGTCTGGCTTCAGCAGGTGCACATGTTAGCACTATTCAGCAAGTAGTCTTCGAAACCTCTGCTTGCGTGAACCTGGGAAAGCAGCTTAGTCAGTCATTTCCAACTAATGTTGGAGTGGTGCAGGGGGACCCCCTGTCACCCCTTATGTATAATTGTCTACGCAGAAGGTGCAATGCAGAGGATCAGAGAAGCCTGCCCAGAACAAGTCAATCTACTTACTAAGTTCACCCAGTATGCAGATGATACAACAGTGCATGACCACAGCCGGACAGCAGTTGAAGCAACCGTAGAGAAATGCGAACCCATCTTCGCAGAAGACAACTTAATTAAAACTAAACATCAACAAAACACAATTTGTAACAGCTACAAAGTCAGATACCTCTTGGAAGTCGGTCAAACTGTTGGGTTCTCGTCTGGGGTCAGCGGAGGACATTGATGCACGTATCATAGCAGCGAACCGGGCATTTTCCAGTGTATCATAGAAACGCCATACCCAGCAGTCCCGCTTAAGCATGTTCAACTGTCTCATTTTTCCAGTTCTATATAACTGCGCGCTATGGACTCTAACGAAAGCCTTAGAAAGCAAAATAATATTGATGTATGGCACCGCCGTAAACTCAGATACATACTTGGAATCATCTTTCCCAATAAAATTTCGAATAATGCTCTTTATGCTAAAACTGCTCAATGCCCAATAAGTGCAGTCTGTAGACGCCGGCGCTTATTATGGTTTGGACATGTCATATTATTTATTATTACATGTCATTCGTGAAGGGAAGGACGCTGTGTCCTACAGAGCCCTTCACATGGCAATGAATATTACAGATTATACCTCACTCCATATACACCCACACTCATATACCAGATCTCCCATGAAGTTTATAAATTTCCATATACACTGTTCAATATACACCACTAAGGAGGTATTTAAACCACTCAGGAGGTACATGTATATACACCACTGAGGAAAACCATCAGAAAAAACCCACTGAGGAGCTTTCTTTCTCTAAAAAGGAGTGTATATAGCTTTCTTTCTCTAAAGCTATATTCACTCCTTTTTAGGGAAAGAAAGCTATATTCACTCCTTTTTGCTCTTGAGCTTGCGCATGGAGAGGTATAAATATATTATAACAAGGGACTTCGTGTATTTCGAGAAATATCGACCAGTTATAAAAACCTCGGCTTCGCCTCGGTTTTTATACTGG
Source organism: Sycon ciliatum (assembly GCF_964019385.1). NCBI lineage: Eukaryota > Metazoa > Porifera > Calcarea > Leucosolenida > Sycettidae > Sycon > Sycon ciliatum. Next base: position 20,135,216 of record NC_088651.1, on the reverse strand, counting down.
TCTATATTTCTCGATAGACTCGGTCCCTTGGTATTATACTTATAAAGAAGCCCAGAGGTCGCCCAGTGACCAGATGGGTAGACAACATTAGGAATGACCTTTTACTTCTCAATATGTCTCTTTTGGAAGCGGAGCAACTTGCCTCAGACAGAACGCACTGGCTCGACGTTGTCGACAGATGCATGACCCTCATTTGATTTTTCATATGAGCTATATGCGTGCTGTATTATTATTATTGTTATATTTATATAGGTTGTTACGTGTCCCACAAAAGCAGCACACTCCTCACATCCATACAGTCACGTTCAGGCTCTCCACTACACACATTCTCGAACCCAGTTTTGAACTGAAGAAACAGGATACGCGTGAGGAGAGACTCCACTGTAGTCTGTATCCAACTGCGCCCCTCCAGCGGACTGCAGACGCATTCTACTGATTAGTACATTGTACCGTCCTGTACATGGAGATCCGGTAGCACGTCTAGCGGCCCCAGGGCGCTGGCCGTGGATAAGCCGTACACACATGCATTTTTTGTTTTTGTCGCATTGGATCTACATGTAAATGTGCAATGTACGCAGCGTTCTGCACGTGCTGAGGGCGCTGGCCCCGGTCAATCGACTGGATTTCCATGTCCGCTATAGTATACAGTAGATGTACACGTACAGTGCTTGCAACTGAAATCCGACCCCCTGGGCGGCGCGGCGCATCGCCCAGGGGGTCGGATTTCAGTTGCAAGCACAGTCTGTACGTCTTGTACTGTTGTAGTGGTTCGAACCTGGCTACAGCGTTCTCGCGCCGAGAGTTCTAGTCAAGTCCGCGATCGATGTACTTCAGTCTGTACTAGCATAACCCCTGTTGCCATGCCTAGTTCAGACCTGTTACTGCACGTGCTAGAGATTTCTAGGCTTCAGAGGCATAGCGTGGCATACATTCACGCATTTACTCCTCTAGCTATCATAATAATATTATTATTATCAGACCTCTCTCAACTTAGATATACCAGCGCTGCCTCCTATTCCACTGTCGTTGTCTGATGATTGGTTCAGCCATAACACTCTGAGCCACAACGGAGTTTGCCCAAAGTTTTCATTGTGTGCCTTTGTGTACGCTTCAGTTTCTTCGTTCTTCTTATTCTTCTTATTATTATTATAGGCTTTTCCGCGTTGGCATCGCCAAGCAAGCTTGGCTAGCCTTCGCATAAGCTGAAAATCGTATGTCATTGAGTTTCACCAGGCTCACTGTCGTACTCACGCCAATTGCACTTGAGAAGCACGCCAGTTTACACGTCATCAAGGACCAAGCCAACTACACCTACAGTCATGTACGTCGTTGCTACTTATCCAACTATTAACCTTAAAAGGCAATAATTTAAGTACACAGTATAAACATACATACCGGAACATCTAGGCTCTCCACTGTGAACGATCTCGAACCCAGTTTGAAGAGGGTGAGAAGACATTAAAGGGGAAGCCCGGTGAAAAATTTAAATTTCAGGGTCGGTAGAGTTTCGGGCGCTGAGTCGAATGGTGTTGGTCCCACGTGTCTCCGACAAAGCGTTCTAGAGATATTTCCGTTTGAAAAACTGAGTTTCGGGGGCTGCGCCATGACGTCATGCGGCCGCGCCACACCCTCCGCAACGTCATAGCGTGCAGCTACATTGTAGGTCAAAAGAAGTACGTGAAAGCAATAGTGTCAGTGCTATTTCAAATGATTTGGCGACCCATTGTAGGTGGTGCAAGCGACCCCGAAGACGTAACTCCTTGTGAGAGTGAGGATGCAGCCATGGCTGACCTTCATGCGTTCGGTCTGGGGCTGAGAACCTCGGTATTCAGCTGAAGAAATGGCCGCGCGCCCGCGCGGGCCGGTCAAGAGTGAGCGCTACTGAGTTTCCGACTGATGAAGAAGCAGCAGCTATTGCAGACGAGGCTGATATAATTATCAGATCGCTGGAGAGCAGAGTCGCCAAAATGGAGAAGAGTGATGCGAGTGCTCTAAATGTTGTTCTATACCGATTCGCTTAGACTCCAGTAGCCTGCCACATGGTGATGTTTTGGTGCGAACTAAGTACTTGGCATATTTCAGACTACTCAATTGGAGAACAGTGCAGGCTCTTTGAACCACGGGCACGACTCTTCGCTCGCAACGCTACGGGATATGAAAGTTCTAGGTCCGGGAGCTGTTCGCTGTTTTGTCACTCGTCACGGTTGTGCACTCATCGCTGTAGCATAAAATAATGAGGCGGGAGCGGAAAACTAAAATTTTCTTTCTCGAAGCACAACCACCGGCACCGGCAAGGAGAAACGCACGTTCTCTCAACTTCTCTGACTACTACTAGTACATGACTGTACGACTGATACGACTTTTACGAGTGTAGTGCATGACAAGTCCGTGTGTTGACTAGTTTTCTGAGTCTTGTGACTCAAGTCTTGTTGTAGCTACCCCAGCACGGCAGTGCTTGAGTAGTTCCGTGTACGTGTGTGATGAGTTTGTTGACTACACTACTACGTACTACAGCTAGCATGCACGCAGCGCATTGCTAGAGCCGTAGTATCAGTGCATGCCGACGGAAAAAGTCCAACTCGGAAACGGCTAAAATACGGTATAACCTCGAGGTTTACCGAGCTGAAAATCACAAGTTACGTAGTGTTTGTAAAACTGAATCGAATGGTCTTGGTCCGAAGAAGCTGCGACAAACGGTTCCCCAATCGAACGCGCTCCGAATATGGCCGTTTTGTACACAACTAGATGGTGTGGCTACCTGGCTGCACGCTGTCACGTCATCACCTGGATCTGGGTGATGCGCGCTCAAATTCGCACATGTTCGATTGGGCGTATCTGACGAACCAGAGGCCGCAGCCTACTCGGACAAAGACCATTCGACTCAGCGCCCCGAACTCTACGGACTGTGAAATTTAAATTTTTCACCGGACTTCCCCTTTAATCAAAGACCTACTGTATCCAGCTGCTCTTCTCCAGCGGTCTGCAGATGCATTCTATCTTTACTTATAAAGAAGAGGCACCTGTGACGTGTGTCTGTGTGTGTGTGTGTGTCACGCTCCTTATAAAGAAGAGGCACCTGTGACGTGTGTTTTTGTGTCACGCTGAAGCGCTGCGAAGCAGCGCTGCCCTGAGCACGCGAAGCGTGCGAACAGTGTAGCACAGTGTAGCTAGCGGCCGCAGAAGCACTGAGCACGCGAAGCGTGCGAACGAAGCGTGCGAATCGTGTAGCTAGCTGATCCGCGGAAGCAGCCACAGAACTTCAAGCACTGAGCGCGCGAAGCTTGCGAATCGTGTAGCCACCACCACGTGCTGAGCACGCGAAGCGTGCGAACAGTGTAGGCTATAGGTGGTAGCAGACACGATCAGTACGAGTAGCAGTAGCAGCCGTGCGCAGAAGCACTGAGCACGCGAAGCGTGCGAATCATGTAGCCACCTAGCCTATAGCCATAGCCCATAGGTAGCACTAGCAGCCGCACGTGCGCTGCGGACCACGTGAACCGTTCTCTGCAAATAGAAACATCTGCAACAAAAGGAAACAAAAGATCTGCACTGACTGCACTCTGCATCTGATCTGCAGTGAAGAGCGCATCGCACTTTTGTTCGTAAGTTTATGAATTTTTTGAGCCGCTTCATCCGCCACCAGGTGGTGGACAACCCTGACCAGCCTCCCGAAGGCGTAACAGACGTCCCTCCTTCTCCTTCCAACGATGAAGAACCTCCCTCACCAGGACTTCAGCGGTCTGGCCACCACCACGTGCTGAGCACGTGTGCTGTTCACGTACTTGCTTCACCCGCATGCCACATTCGGCCAGGCAACGCTGGCCGGTGGTGCTGCTAGTTATGTACACGTAGCTCTTGAAGTGCATGGCTTGAACCAGGCTACAGCATTGCCGTGCCTAGGGTCCAAGTCTAGTCCGCGATCGATGTACTTCAGTACTACTACTACTACTACTACTACTACTACTACTACTACTACTACTACTACTACTACTACTACTACTACTACTACTACTACTACTACTAGTACTACTACTACTACTACTACTACTACTACTACTACTACTACTACTAGTACACTAGTATCGCCCCTGTACCCAGTCCTCGTTCAGTTCGGTTCTGGCTGTGTTAGAAAATAATCCAGGTCTTCAGTTTCTTCGTTCTGCAATACGAGAATCCTTGTATTACGCTCTGTACAGTACGGTGAGTACAGTTATGCTCTGTTAGTCAAGGCAGGATCTTGTTTAGAGCCATAAAAGAGATCAATCAATATACATGTACATTGTCTACTCCTGGGTGAAATCCTCAGTCGCGGCGATCCTCTCGCACTGAATATTCTACTGTCTACATATCTTTTCGCCTCTCTGTTCGCATCGTTTTCTGCAGGTATCGACGTGTTTCACTATGCTGCGAGTATACCAACCAAGACGGCAATTCGTGGCGTTCTATTGGCGGTTGCTTGCCTGGATGATGTTTATTGCTGCAGACTTGGTTATACTTCATCAATGGTATTCACTGTGTTTCAATGTTGACTTTGCGATCAACCAATCTCGAATTTACCAGTTCAAATTTTTCACGTGGACAATAATTTCAGTTCAAATAATTTTTTTATTGCTGGACATTTTCCTATCCATATACGAGTCTTTACACGGTGAAGTGTTAACCGTATCCGTATACAGGAAATTGAAAGCCAATGTTTCAACGACGAAATCGACGGAAACCAAGAAGCCTGCCAAATCCTTGGTGTTGTGCGTCTAACAACTTGGAACGTCAAGCAAGAAGACTGGCTACCGAAAGAAACATCCCTTCAAGGGCTTTACCACCCGCGAAAAGGTCTGATAAGTTACCCAGTTTCAGCCGTTGGTGATGCACCAAAGAACGACAGAGGAGGGTTTATTGGATATATGTACAATACATCTTACCTTGTACAGAATGGAACTTTGAAACTGCCTTCATTCTGATTATGTTGCGCAACAAAACGGTGCAACAATTCTCATCATTTCTTTCGGAAACATTTCAATCATGCCTTCTACTAGCACACGACTGTACTCAAATAAAGGCATTTTCAATGACGGTCCTTCTTGTGAGTTGGAAGAGGTACAGGTTGGACAGAATGCATGCAAGGTTAACACTGGTTCTCTAGTGCAACTCATAGTCTAATCCTATCTGATCGGGTGTAATGACTAGTTTTACACCCCGAAAAATGAGTAAAAGAAAGCTCAAAAAGTAGATGCAAGGGATGTTTTCGCAGAGGAAGTACCTCTGACCCCGTAATAGACAGCTGGCTTCATACTTGGTATACAATCATGTACATGTAGTTGCCTGATAATCAGAGTAATACGTGAAACTCAGAGTTGCGACACAGCTTCTAATCTCTTTTGTCTAAATGTACAAGGACATGTACCTTGGATATGTCTTCTTGGAGGTTTCTAGAGATCTTGGTGAAGAGAAATAAATTTAAAGAGTCGGCGTGGAGAAAGCAATTTTATTATTGCAATTAGGAGTATAATAGATGCAGACATGGCTAGACAACAACGAGTTTATGGAATATTTAAGGATTTTTATGTAAATGGAAATCGAAGTTATGTTAAGCAGTTGAAGGTTCTGGAAACTGTATGTATTCGTGTGCACAATCCTGTTCTTCGTAAACAAAAGAAGTATGTGGTCGCGCTAAAGTTGTTCTCGTAGCTGGTTATCAGATGTAAATGTTGTGTCATGTTGCACTGTATCACCTCATGCTTTGTGCCTGCACATTAGTTATATGTTAGCACTATGTTTGACACCTATTATGTAATGCTGCAGCACTTCCTTTTTTGTTCACACTTTTAATTATGCTGTTATAAAAATTTAATGTTCTATTTTTGTACACAGTACCCTCAGTTCCGATACTATTCACTGATGAGCGGAACACGAAAATCGATTTTGAATAACATAAAATCCTTAAATATTCCATGAACTCGTTGTTGTCTGGGCATGTCTGCATCTATTATACTCCTAATTGCACTAATAGAATTAAATTTGATTGTCGTATGGTAAACTTAGCCTTGGGGGTCGGAGGCCCTAGTTATGTAGGCCAACACACATGTACATGTAATTAAATTTTGCCATAGATGTCGATTGTCGATTATCTTGACAGTATCATTCTTTTAGCATTTACAAACACACACACACACACACACACACACACACACACACACACATACACACACACACACACACACACACATACACACACACACACACACATACATACACACACACACACACACACTCACATTTACCCACGCCCGTGCACCATACACTAACTTCACCCTCTCATAGTCTCTCATCATCAATATTTCTCACCTCTTCATCATTTTTTTTCTCTTCACCCATCCCTGCTATTAGTTCCCACTTTATTTAGTCTTTCACACTTCACCTTCCTTCTTTCATATAGTGCATTTCGTACTCTTCCACGTATATATAAAATAATAATTATTATAATTAAAAAATAATTGTTATTTGAAACTCGCGTATTGAGCCAATAATAAAAGTAGAAAGGAAAAGGACATATGGAAACGAGTTAAGAGTAACTCTCCACCACTGTAACTAGATATTATATACAGTCAGAAAGTGCAACAACTAGGCACAAAACTGACAGAGTACTGAGACATTCGACGTGCTGACACCTAGCTTCAACACATCTCCGACAGCCTTCCAACTTGGAAGGTTCAAGGTTATGGAAAGACCAAAGAGTACCAGCACGTCGAATGTCTCAGTACTCTGTCAGTTTTGTGCCTAGTTGTTGCACTTTCTGACTGTATATAGTATCTAGTTACAGTGGTGGAGAGTTACTCTTAACTCGTTCCATATGTCCTTTTCCTTTCTACTTTTATAATTGTTATTGTTAAAAAAAGAGAGAAGACCAAAAGTTTACAAGCTATCCGTTTTGTACATCAATAACGGTTATTAGCAGAATACTATACAGAAAATGTGCAACAAATTAGTACAAAACTGACTGATCAGATCATGACATTTAACGACCTGATGCTTAGCTGCATCACGTCTGTAATGCGCAAACCAGCACGCCGCGTGATACTACTTGTTATTGCCGTTTATAGTCCATCACAACTAACTTCCATTCCACATCCACATGCAGTATAGTACGAGGAGATAGTGCCGTCCGGTCTGTCTTGCTTTGTACACAGATTACACAAAACACTTCGGCGAATGTCCTTGATCCTGTTCATTCCCTTTCATTTCCCTGCAAATTGTCCCAGAGGATCCATCAGAGTCTGACGGCGAACTACATGCAATCTGATGACCATGAAAGCAACATTCCCACAACATCTTCATCTGATGCATCTTCAAGTGTAGTGACCATTGGCAGGGGTGGATCTGTTCTGTCATATTATGGTGTAACTTTGTGTCACAACAATGGCAACTGAGCACCTGTGAATTCATAATGACTGCATTGAAGTTTCCGACCTTCCAGAAACGGGCAAGTATTCCAGGTAAATCCAGATGAGGGATTGTCAGAAGCAGGTGCAGGAGTGGTTGAGATCCAGAAATCATTATGTTTCGAAGAAGAGGAATCACAACTATGCAACCTGGAGATGGTTCACCGCATTTTCGCAAGGATGGTGCTGTGTAGGTTATCTTATACAACTACTGGACGCGCTAATGAGGCTCTTGAAACAAACCTCTTCGTCTCTTCAACTTAAGCCTAAACGGGCAGGCAGCCGCGGGGATGTCTTCTCCCGCTTTATTGGCTGCGAATGCTGCGAAATTCGATCACTGAGTAATAACTCATAACTGCATCATAACTTGTCATAAGTACTGGTCCAGAAACTCTCGGAGAAGAAAGGGTTGTAATAGGAACCATTCTGGTAAATCGAAGTGAACTACCATCTAAATTCATTGTTTTTCAAGGCTGCATTGTAGAATGCAAATGAGGTAGACGTTGAAGGTAGAGGCAGTGTTAATAATCAATGGTATATCGAATGGAGGCCACTGCGAGCAAGATACTTTTCATGATTAGAGTAGGAAGCCCTCATCGTGTACTTCTAGGAAAAGACGAGATATGTGCTTGACCGTTTCGATCGAATGTGGTGCATCTACTCAACAAAAACTATTCCAAAATATGTCCCCTGCAAGCCACTTACATAATTGAATAGATGTGACAGGCATCAATAACGTCACAATATTCAAGAACTTTACTAGCATACGGATATCCAAGGATAAAGTTCTTTCCCGCGCTGGTCAATAAGCTCGTAGATCATGGCACTTGGTTGCCAAGTGACAGAAGAAAAGGGTACACCTCTTTGAAAGAGGTTAAAACACAGTCATTGCAAGCCCAATCTTGCACCCAGGCCTAGCAGCATACGCGACTGTCAAACGGGCGCATTGTGATTCGATTACACAATGTACTGGCAGACATAGTTTTGTCGTGGTTTGAACTGAGAGCATGCTTATATTTATGTGGAGCGGTACTGCCCTGTAGAGGAGGGGAGACGGGAAAGAGAATTTGCCTGAACGTGAGTGGAATACCCGTATGTACGTATAGTTCTGCTCTGAAGAATCCGATCCAGTGGGCCAGGTTTGAGTCCTGCACCAGTGAACATTCTCGAGTGATCGCTTGTCTGGGTCTGCACCGGCCTGGCTGGCCATTGACTCACGTAAGTAATAATTATTCTTAGTAACTTGACGGAGTAAGAAGTCACTATTGTATAAAGTATCTCAATCTCAGGCTCCTCTGGTTTTCCGAGCTTTGTGTGTGATTTCTCCGGCATTATAATTACGTGTGCACTGTGTCGGTGAGTACCTTTAGGGTCCCTAAAATCCCTTTCGAGGAACACCACAGCGAAGCACGTCACAGGATCCTCGACAAACCATGGGGTATGCACATGGCTACTGATCACCAGCAGCACGGAACCTTCAAGAGTATACATGTACATGTACATGTGATGAGGCTGTATTTTCCTATACTGACTTGGAAGAAAGTCAAAATTATATTTAGCACGACAAATCAAAGCATGTGTTCGATCTCTAAAATGGAGTCCAACTACGAGCAATCAATACAGCCCTAAGAACTGAGATACGCGGGGGTATTGGACTGCTTAGGTATGGCGATAATCAATGGGACTCAATACTAAGAAGTGAAAATCGTATTTCATTGAGCATTACCATGCTCACTGTCGTACTCACGCCACTTGTACTTGAGAAGCACGCCATTTTACACGTAATCCAGGACCAAGCCAACTACACCTACAGTCATGTACGTTGCTACTTATCCAACTATTAACCTTAAAAGGCAATAATTTTAGTACACAGTCTAAACATCCATACAGGAACATCCAGGCTCTCCACTGTGAACGATCTCGTCCCAAGTTGAAGAGGGTGAGAAGACATTAATCAAGAACCTACTGTATCCAGCTGCTCTTCTCCAGCGGTCTGCAGATGCATTCTACATGTACACCTACATGTACAGTGTAGTTCTTGAAGTGCATGGCTTGAACCAGGCTACAGCATTGGCATTGCCGTGCCCATGCAGAGTCCAAGTCTAGTCCGCGATCGATGTACTTCAGTACTACTACTACAACTAGTACTAGTATCGCCCCTGTACCCAGTCCTCGTTCAGTTCAGTTCTTGTTGTTGTGTTAGAAAATTGAGGTCTTCAGTTCCATCGTTCTGCAATACGAGAATCCTTGTATTACGCTCTGTACAGTACGGTGAGTACAGTTATGCTCTGTTAGTTCAAGTCAGGATCTTTCTTTGAGTCAGAAAGAGAACAATCAATATACGTTGCCTGCTCCGGGGTGAAATCCTAGGTCGCGGCGATCCTCTTGCATTGAATATTCCACTGTCTAAATCTCTTTTCGCCTTGTTGTTCGCGTCGTTTTCTGTAGGTATCGACGTGTTTCACTATGCTGCCAATAACCAAACCAATATGGCAAAGGGTGGAGTTGTATATGCTGTTGTTTGCCTGGGTGACGTGTATTGCTGCAGACTGGTGTCTACTTCATCAGTGGTATTTCCTGTGGTTCAATGTTGACTGGGTGATTAACCAAACTCGAATTTACCAGTTCCACTTAATCCTATGCCTATGGCTAACAGTTCCACTTCAAATAGGTTTAACCGTGTTAACCGTATCCGTATATAGGAATTTGAAAGCCAATGTTTCAACGACGAAATCGACGGAAAGCAAGTAGCCTGCCAAATCCTTGGTATTGTGCGTCTAACAACTTGGAACGTCAAGCAAGAAGACTGGCTACCGAAAGAAACATCCCTTCAAGGGCTTTACCACCCGCGAGAAGGTCTGATAAGTTGCCCAGTTTCAGCCGTTGGTGATGCACCAAAGACTGACAGAGGAGGGTTTGTTGTAGAGATGTACAACACGTCTTGCCGTGTACAGAATGGAACTTTGAAACTGCCTTCATTCTAAATAATTATGTTCAGCAACAAAAAGGTGCAACAATTCTCATCATTTCTTTTGGAAACATTTCAATCATGCCTTCTACTAGCACACGACTGTACTCAAATAAAGGCATTTTCAATAACGGTCCTTCTTGTGAGTTGGATGAGGTACAGGTTGGACAGAATGCATGCAAGGTTAACACTGGTTCTCTAGTGCAACTCAAAGTCTAATCCTATATGATCGGGTGTAATGACTAGTTTTACACCCCGAAAAATCAGTAAAAGAAAGCTGAAAAAGTAGATGCAAGGGATGTTTTCGCAGAGGAAGTACAGTACGTCCGACCCCGTACTAGACTGCTGGCTTCATACTTGGTATACAATCATGTAGTTGCCTGATAAGTACTGGTCCAGAAACTCTCGGAGAAGAAAGGGTTGTAATAGGAACCATTCTGGTAAATCGAAGTGAACTACCATCTAAATTCATTGTTTTTCAAGGCTGCATTGTAGAATGCAAATGAGGTAGACGTAGAAGGTAGAGGCAGTGTTAATAATCAATGGTATATCGAATGGAGGCCACTGCGAGCAAGATCCTTTTCATGATTAGAGTAAGAAGCCCTCATCGTGTACTTCTAGGAAAAGACGAGATATGTCCTTGACCGTTTCGATCGAATGTGGTGCATCTACTTCGTTCGAACTTGACTTGTAATTACCGGTACAAATACTTCCTTTCGACTGTTTTCTCATTTTCGCAAGTGAAGCTTTATCGAGCCACACTTTTTATTCTATCGCCATCATAATATTGGGCATCAATGCCCGTTTGGTTTGCGATGTAAAATAAAACTTCAAACAAACAAACTCAACAAAAACTATTCCAAAATATGTCCCCTGCAAGCCAGTTACACAATTGAATAGATGTGACAGGCATCAATAACGTCACAATATTCAAGAACTTTACTAGCACATGGATGTCCAAGGAGAAAGTTCTTACCCGCACTTGTCAATAAGCTCGTAGATCATGGCACTTGGTTGCCAAGTGACAGCCAATGAAAAGAAAAGGGTACACCTCTTTGAAAGAGGCTAAAACACAGTCATAACAAGCCCAATCTTGCACCCAGGCCTAGCAGCATATGCGACTGCCTGGTGAAAAAGTATGCATTCCATGGTTGTACTTGTTACTGTGTGTTATTCATCGTGACGGTCGAGGAAGAACGTTAAACCAAAGCACACATTCCCAAAAGCAGTTCCTCATATGCCAAGTGACGTTTACACATTGCTTGTTATTGTAATTCTGTGATTATAAGAAATTCCTATGCGAGTAATTTAAGTTTTGCCAGTATTTGAGATCAATCTTCGCAATTGCCGATACGCGTACACAGTTCTTTGGTTGCCTATAGCTAAAAAATGTTTTTCTGGGCAAAGCGTAATGTGTTGTCTACATCATAGATGCCACTAGTGATAGCCTACACTGACAACAGAACTATAATATTGGTCATGGACATGGAAATGTATGCAGGTGTCAAATGACACCCTTTGGCTGTCCTAGGAGTACTGAACGTGGTGGCCGTCCTAGGGTTAAACCAGGCCCGAACGTACCTTGCCAGAGTGCTCAAACTGACAAGTCAATGAGCTCTGCATAACGCAAACAGCAAACGCACTACCCCACGCAAGAGTGCTCAACTGCTACAAGAGCAGGAGCAAAATACTCAATCTGCGGACAGAACTGTTTCGTCCTTTGTGGACTCGTCAACGCAGCACAGAGGAAATGACGCCGAACCCTTTAGCAATGATAAGTAAATTTTCCAAAAGCCAGATTTATACCCGGTCCGAACGTACCTTGCCAGAGTACTCAAACTGACAGGTCAGTGAGCTCTGCATACCGTAAACAGCAAAGGCACTACCCCACGCAAGTACATGACTGTACAGCTGTACATGTACTTGGTATTATTGACTTCTAAGAGTAAGAGGTTTCTTAGGACCTTGAAGAAGAGAATGTGAACGGCCTCAGTTACATTTACCGGTATCCTTTGTTCGAGGTCCGAGTTGTACAGCCTAACATACACATACAAGTAATTCGTTTCTGGTATTGGAATCGATTGTCTTCACTGCGTTTGGGCACAATGACATCCATATTTTCGTTTGTACGTCATTTGACGTTCGCTTGTGTCCACTTGTTCGAGTGTTATCAAGTACTAAGTCTTGTAAACACTTACTAGTACTACTCGTTAACTCAAATCAATGATCCTTTACGTGGCATGGATTCAGTGTTGTTTTGTGGCCCAAGCTCACGGTGTCCGGGACTAACCGACATAAATAACAGGCGCACATATTCCACTCGACTTGCGAACGAAACGGGAGAACGTCAAACGGGCGCATTGTGATTCAATTATACAATGTACTGGCAGACACGGTTTCGTCGTGGTTTGAACTGAGAGCATGCTTATTATTTTTGTGGAGCGGTGCTGCCCTGTAGAGGAGGGGAGACGGGAAAGAGAATTTGCCGGAACGTGAGTGGAATACCCGTATGTACGTATAGTTCTGCTCTGAAGAATCCGATCCAGTGGGCCAGGTTTCCGGCCTGCACCAGTGAACATTCTCGAGTGGTCGCTTTTCTGGGCCTGCACTGGGCTGGCTGGCCATTGACTCGCGTAAGTAATTAGTTACTTGACGGAGTAAGAAGTCACTATTGTGAAAAGTATCTCAATGTCAGGCTCTTTAGGTTTTCCAAGCTTTGTGTGTGATTCCTCCGGCATTATAATTACGTGTGCACTGTGTCGGTGAGTACCTTTAGGGTCTCAAAAATCCCTTTCGAGGAACACCACAGCGAAGCACGTCACAGCATCCTCGCCAAACCATGGGGTATCCACATGGCTACTGATCACCAGCAGCACGGAACCTTCAAGAGTATACATGTACATATACATGTACATGTACATGAGATGAGGCTGTTTTTTCCTATACTGACTTGGAAGAAAGTCAAATTTATCTTTAGGACGACAAATCAAAGCATGTGTTCGATCTCCAAAATGGAGTCCAAATACGAGCAATCAATACAGCCCTAAGAAATGAGATACGCGGGCGTATTGGACTGCTTAGGTATGGCGATAATCAATGGGACTCAATACTAAGAAGTGAAAATCGTATTTCATTGAGCATTACCATGCTCACTGTCGTACTCACGCCACTTGTACTTGAGAAGCACGCCAGTTTACACGTCATTCAGGACCAAGCCAACTACACGTTCAGTCATGTACGATGCTACTTATCTAACTATTTACCTTAAAAGGCAATAATTTTAGTACACAGTGTAAACATCCATACAGGAACATCCAGGCTCTCCACTGTGAACGATCTCGAACCCAGTTTGAAGTGAGTGAGAAGACATGAATCAAAAACCTACTGTATCCAGCTGGTCTTCTCCAGCGGTCTGCAGATGCATTCTACATGTACACGTAGTTCTTGAAGTGAATGGCTTGAACCAGGCTACAGCATTGTCGAATGTCGTGCCCAGGGTCCAAGTCTAGTCCGCGGTCGAGGTACTACCGGTAGTACTTCAGTACTACTACTACTAGTAGTATCGCCCCTGTACCCAGTCCTCGTTCAGTTCTGTTCTGGCTGTGTTAGAAAATATTTCAGGTCTTCAGTTTCTTCGTTCTGCAATACCAGAATCCTCGTATTACGCTCTGTACCGTACGGTGAGTACAGTCATTCTCTGTTAGTCAAGGCAGAATCTTTTTAGAGTCAGAAAAAAGATCAATCAATAGACATTGTCTACTCCTGGGCGAAATCCTCAGTCGCGGCGATCCTCTCGCACTGATTATTCTACTGTCTACATCTCTTTTCGCTTCACTGTTCGTGTCGTTTTCTGTAGGTATCGACGTGTTTCACTATGCTGCGAATATACCGACCAGGAAGGCAAAGCGTGGAGTTGTATTGGCGGTCGCTTGCCTGGATGTCCTTTATTGCTGCAGACTTGGTTCTACTTCTTCAGTGGTATTTCCTGTGGTTCAATGTCGACTGGACGATTAACGAATCTCGAATTCGCAAGTTCCAATTTGCAACGTGGACAGTAGTTTCTGTTCAAATAATTTTATTATTGCTGCAAATGCTCCGATCCATAATCGAGTCTTTACTAGATGAAGTGATAACCGTTTCCGTATACAGGAAGTTCAAAGCCAATGTTTCAACGACGAAATCGACGGAAGGCAAGAGGCCTGCCGAATCCTTCGTGTTGCGCGTCTAACAACTTGGAACGTCAAGCAAGAAGACTGGCTACCGAAAGAAACATCCCTTCAAGGGCTTTACCACCCGCGAGAAGGTCTGATAAGTTGCCCAGTTTCAGCCGTTGGTGATGCACCAAAGACCGACAGAGGAGGGTTTGTTGTAGAGATGTACAATACGTCTTGCCGTGTACAGAATGGAACGTTGAAACTGCCTTCATTCTAAATAATTATGTTCAGCCACAAAAAGGTGCAACAATTCTCATCATTTCTTTTGGAAACATTTCAATCATGCCATCTACTACTACACGACTGTACACAAAATAATAAACCGGGTATTTTCAATACCAGTCCTTCTTGTGCAAAGATGTTTTTGCCGTGTGAGTAGGATGAGGTACAGGTTGGCCAGAATGCATGCAAGGTTAACACTGGTTCTCTAGTGCAATTCATAGTCTAATCCTATCTGATCGGGTGTAATGACTAGTTTTACACCCCGAAAAATCAGTAAAAGAAAGCTGAGAAAGTAGATGCAAGGGATGTTTTCGCAGAGGAAGTACAGTACCTCCGACCCCGTACTAGACTGCTGTCTTCATACTTGGTATACAATCATGTACTGGCGCAGTTCGAAGTAGTGGTTGCGACCTCGGCGATGATTTGTAAGAAAGGGTTTGCTCCCCACACCGGAGCTCGCGCTATTCCGCCGACTTTACTTGACACTTGACTGACTCACGACTGGTGAGTGAGTGGTGCTTTCTTGCAGGTTTGCCGAGTCGAAGGTTCGATGGACTTCTCGTGTGCTCTGGATGGCAGTCGTGAGTCAGTCAAGTGTCAAGTAAAGTCGGCGGAATAGCGCGAGCTCCGGTGTTGGGAGCAAACCCTTTCTTACTGGCGCAGTTGCCTGATAAGCAGAGTAATAATGTGAAACGCAGAGTAGAAATACAGCTTCCAATCTCTCTTGTAATTGCATACAAGGGCATGCACTTTGGATATGTCTTCTAGGAGGTGTCTAGAGTAGGCAGAGGCGGATTCTGCTCGTAAATTGGCAGATTATGCTCGAAAAGCAGTGAAATTGGCTTAACCATACAAACTTAATGGCGGGCAATTCCTCGAATTCTGCTCCATTTCTTTATCCATATACCAAATATGCATGATACTTACCAGAAAAAGTACCGAATTCTGCCAATTTTCTGCGGGAATAATTATTATTTAAACACACGGCGAGGAGACAACAATTTGATAACCGCAATCAATAAAACTAGCTGAACCGACATTTGTGTACTTTATTCATGCAATGTAAAAAACGGGGGAGACGATGTGCAATAAAACGATGAAAATATGAAGAAATGGTGTAGGGAAAAAATATGGATTCAAACAAGTTTTCGTACAACACTCATCAGGAAACACTCATCAGGAATTGATGAGTGTTGTACGAAAACTTGTTTGAATCCATATTTTTTCCCTACACCATTTCTTCATATTTTCATCGTTTTATTGCACATCGTCTCCACCGTTTTTTACATTGCATGAATAAAGTACACAAATGTCGGTTCAGCTAGTTTTATTGATTGCGGTTATAATTATTATTATTATTTATGTTGAGTTCGAAACAGGACGACTGACAACGTATCCAGACATTACAACGGGAACAAGTTAGTGGGAACGACATTTATTATACTAGTAGACGACGAGACAAGAGACCAAGACGAACGAAACGACTACATTGAAGAGTGAGAAAAGAGAGAAAGAGATCAAGTCTAAACGGCAAGATAAAGGGCCTGGGTAGCCATGGCAAATATGGGCGCGCAAGTAGCTACCCAGGCCAACGGAGCAAAAGGAGACAAAAGGTGCGTACGCAAGTGCATGCAGGCCAGCTAGAAAAGGTACGGGAGGAGGTACCTAACATTTATTTATTACAACATCTCAAGACTCGGCGGAAACACCGGCCAATGTTACGAGAGTGGGTGATTGCCAACCACGGCGATAAATAGAAATAAGGGGAGGGAAAAAGAAACAGTAGCAAAACGAACAGCAACAACAACTCCGTAAAGAAAGATAATGTCAAATAAAAACAGTGAAAAACACAGACACGCAAAGGACATGCAATCCGCCGGTGCCTCGTCTAGAGATCTTGGTGAGGAGAATTTAAATGTGGTATGGTACACTTATCCTTAGTGGTGGAGTCCCCAGTTATGCAGGCCAACACATAATAATGTACTGTAATTAAAAAGAAAGGTTTGCTCCCCACACCGGAGCTCGCGCTATTCCGCCGACTTTACTTGACACTTGACAATTTTGCCATTGGTGTCGATTGTCGATTATCTTTACAGTATCTTTCTCTTAGCATTTACAAACACACACTCACATTTACCCACGCCCGTGCACCATACACTTCACCCTCTCATAGTCTCTCATCATCATTATTTCTCACCTCCTCGTCATTTTGTTTCTCTTCGCCCATCCCTGCAATTAGTTCCCACTTTTTTAGTCTTTCCCACTTCACCGTCCTTCTTTCACATAGTGCATTTCGCACACTTCCACGTGCACATACATTGTATATATTTATAATATTATTGTCACTCAATCTGCGGACAGAACTGTTTCATTATTGTTGTTTATTGCTAAGTTTTGTTTTTGAGACGTATTTCCCTGATGAATGTCTCTAGAAAACTAGGGAGGAAATTTTATTATCCATATTTTAATCTTGTTGATTACAGCGTCCAATGTCCGATTCGCTGATTCTGCTGATTGCCATAATTTGTATTAACTTCTTTATTTTTTTCAGTTCTAGTTTTTGACATGATTGTACTACATGTACATGCAAGTACACCATACTAGTGCATTTGAAATTACAATTGTGGTTGGTCGCTTATTTATTACTGCTTTGGATTTCTTTTCTACTTTGCTTTGCTTTACACCTTTTCAATTTTCGTGTTCTTTCCAATAAATGATTTCGAGTTCTCCAAAAAAATACTTCAAGTATTATTTTCTTGAATGCTTTTGAGCACAATGAATTGTAAAAACATTTCCAATGAATAGTTTGCTGACTCGATCACGGTGTCAGCGTACGTGTCAGACTCGCCATTTTAGAAAGTGTCTCTTGAACACCTACTGTATGCCGTGGAGAGTACAATTGCCAATGTTTCATCACCCGTCTCGTTTGTGCTGCATTTGACTTATTATGCACTTGTCCTGTCTTTCTAAAAAACATGAGTGTGATGCGCATGCTCTTGGTTTACTTTTTTGTCTTTTTTCGTGCTTTGAAGATACTTGCTGTTTTTGGAGAGTTGCGTCCTCTCTACAGATTTGGTTTTGCAAAAAAAGAATAATAGTAATGTGACATCACCCGTCTCATTTATGCTGCGTTTGACGTGTTCTTCAACTTACTTCTTGCGTTGTGGACAATGGTGTCCAATTGTGGGGTCAAACAAGTACTACTACTTGTACTCGTAAACACTCGTATGACTATAAGCCCTTTACGTGTTTCGGGATGACGTGGCATGGATTGAGCGTGGCCTTGACAGTGAATGGGAGTACACGACATGCATGATCTGCACACAGTTGAGGATTGACTTGCAAACGTCGCAAGAGAAGGGGAAACACATGCATTTTATTGTCAACCTTTTCAACGCATATTCAAAACAAAATTGAATTATTTTGGTAGAATGACATGGTCGGTGACAGTGAATGGTAAATCGTTCATGTTAGTACTCTAGTTATGGTGAGGGCCCGTCACCCTCAGCCGACCTGGGTGCTAGGAATCATGATCTGAGTTGCCAACAAAAAAACACTCATAATAAAATTTAAAAAAAGAGAAAAAGGCAATAAAAAACGTCATTATGCAGCTCTGTACATGCAATCAGCAGATGCACTATGTGACTTCCAGGCAACTTTGTCCAGGCATCGTGCGGACAAGATACATGTACATGTAACGACACAAAGTCTCTCACCAGGGCACAGCTTCATCTCCAAGATAGTAATCAGGAATGGCCGCTGTATTGCTTACTCCTCCAATGAACGGTGCTTCCGAAAC
The DNA here is from genome assembly GCF_964019385.1 of Sycon ciliatum. Lineage (NCBI taxonomy): Eukaryota > Metazoa > Porifera > Calcarea > Leucosolenida > Sycettidae > Sycon > Sycon ciliatum. The sequence goes on along the minus strand of NC_088651.1, from coordinate 20,116,577 downwards.
GGGACACTTGCCGATTCCCTCCTTGACGCTGGCTGTCGACACGATTCTTCCATTGTTGGCAGACTCAGCCGTCGTTCCAAGTCTGCCCGACACCAACGTGCAGCAGAGTCCAAGGACAAGTAAACTAGCACCAAGCGAACACTCACAGAGATTTATGTAGTAATAGTGGTTGAAATAGGCAATTGCGAAGCACTTGATGATGGCGTAAATCAGGATGCCAGCACCGCTTGCTGATATAGTGGCTCCGATACCGAGAAGTCGCGACTGCTGTTGCCTGGCACGTTCCGACATGGTTGATTCTGTACTTGAGAAGGCATTGGGGAAATGAAAAGCAACGACATAGCGAACAAGATATTAGCGCAAACACGAAGTCAGTGCAGAACAACAGCAGACGTTGAAGGTTGCCCGCAATTGTATAGGAACAAGCAGAAACAATTATTTCGTTCAACCCACCTCGTTCAAGTCTCCAAAGATATTCCCCGCTGCAATGGGGGCAGTGTTTTCCTGCGGGAAACGTTCCTTTACCTTTCCTTATTATTCTTCGTGTTCAGGTAAGCAGCCAGAGTCCTCCAAATAAAACATTCTGTGATTGTCCACGACAGAGCCAAGTGTTTATACGCTACCACGCATGATTATGCTTTAAGTTCTAGCCCCAATCAAAAACATTAGGATTACAAGACAACCTGCGGCTAGAAACACTTAAAACTTACTTGTGCGCCGAGCACGGCAAGAGGAGCCAAAAAAGACATGTGGTGAGGATGAAGAACGACCCACGCGTATACGCTCCACCGCCTTTGTAGGTCGGCCAAGCCAACTTTACTTTTAGTCAATACGGTCGAGTGGAGCGAAGTAGATATGCGAGAAAAGATATTTCGGAAACATGTTTTCCTGTTGCCAATATGGCATCTGATGTAGTTTTCCTGGTAGTTGTTCTTTTTACTTTATTTCTTCAGTCAGTATTTGAGTCTCACACAGTGTCCCTGACATCCTAACCTATAACCTTCATCCGTATTCTTCTTTTCCCATTCTATCATTAATGTGCATTGGAAATTGTGCGTTGTTTTTATGCTGCCATGTTGCCGCTTGTGGGGTTTTTCCCCGGGTGGCTTGGTCCAAATACAAATCAGGTTTTATGAATCTGACGGTACCAAGTGGTGTTTATCGTGGCTGCATTCTGTTAGCTGAGCGTTTGTATTCTTTACTCCAGGGACTCTGTCTCCTTGTTGTTGCTCGTGGTTTCCTTCTGCAATCCGACTCACATCTGGCTGTGGCCTACTTTGTGCTATCTGGTAGCCCTTCACTTAATAGTCCTTGTGTGCTCCTGCCTCTGTTGTCGTCATGTATGTACAGTTGTATGCCGGTGTACATGTATGTGGAGCGAGAGAGAAATGGCATGAACATGTTCAAATGCAGAACAGCCAACGCACAGCCGCGCTTCGGCTTTACGGGAGTGGAGGAGACCATCCATGTACATCGGCTGTGCTACACTACTACTGGTGCATTTTTAAATGAAAAATATAATTATACATGTACACACTAGTCAGAACGACAGATGGCTTGATCAGTCACAACTTTAAGTTTCATACAATCTCAGGCAGTCATCAGGTATGTACATGTACATTGTAAGACAATAGATAAAATTCATCCTCGATAAAACGTTACATGTACTGTACAGTGCAACATTCAATGCGGTGCAAGCTACCAATAATTAATATTTGACGGATCCTGCCATGTACATGTACTACACCACTCACTTCACCTCGGATACACCGTACATGAGCTACAAATATCTCACTCTCCCAGCTGCGGATAGTGCTCAATATCAAAGGCAGAACGTAGCACATATCAGGCTCCATGCAAGTACTTAGGTTCCCATTTGAAATGTATACTGTCTACATCACATTTTGAATCATGTATCGGGTTATGGGCTCATTCTAATAGAACATTTATAATGCATACATGTACTGCACACTGTATTGAGTCACTTGTCCCTACCTCTTAGTGTCTTTGCCTCTAGAACCGCTGGTTCTTCAGTTCCCTCTTTTTATGCACGATTGCCTTGTTTGTAAGTTCTCACCTCTTTCTGCACCATTGCCTTATGCTCTATTTATGTGCACCGTTGCCTTCGGGAACGCTGTATTTTTTGTTTTTCGCATCCTTCTGGACATATGCTTCCAGAAACGCTATATTTGTAATCGTCAAGGAAATCTAGCATAACAGCTAAACTATTGTAATCCGGCATCATCATTATTCATTTTTCTCATATCTTTCTCATGCATATTCATATCGCAGATTTCTCGTTTTTGGTAGGAATCGGAGAGTCCTCTCTCCGGTGAGAAGGCAGTACTTCCTGTGCCCTGAGCGAATTGAAATAAAAGAATGCAACATCAACATGTGCATGTATGTACGTACACAATAATGGATTAGTTGCGAGTTTTTCGCCTCTAAGAATATTTATTCTCAATCTCATATTTATTTTACAAGAAGCGAACACGATTTTTTTGAATACACATTCGCCAGCTATACACAAGCAACAATTCGGAAATTCACCAAAAAATCACAATAGCTACATGTACTCAATCTGCGTGTACATAACAATCAATAACAATCAATAACAATCATGTAACTATGGGCCCGGCATGTTGTGCGTGCACTTGCAGCTACAGTAATCATTATGACTATGGGTTGTTGTGGGTACACTTACATGTACGTGCTTGCACAGGTAAGTGAGTTTCACGTCAGTGCAGTACAGAGTTTCTAGAGGGCATGCGGTGACGTCAGAAGACAGCTAGGACCACGCACGTGTGGCAAGGTTATTGCAGTGGTGCAAATATTGGAATAATTATTTACATTGGTGAATTTGAGTTCTACAATGTACAATGTAGGTTTGTAGGTGCGACACAATTGAGAAAGGAAGCGGCTACAGTTAGACAACACTGTTGAATCGAGTGGAAATGCTCCAGCAGTGTCCAAGACCAAAACTTACTACCTTCAAACGAGAATCAATCTGCATCAACACTCAGCACATGCAGAGTAGATCAAGCACAAAACGTGGACTGCACAATGGCTTTTAACGCCTTCAAGTAGATTCATCATTCAGCATAATAATATTTTTGGGAAGGCTTGAGTCCCCCACATACATTTTCATGTAAGCATAAAAAGAATAGTCACCAGGACGCATAAAGCCTCAAATTCAGCATAAGAAAATTGCTTCACCTTCCTGTTTCTTGGGTTGTTGGCATTTCAATGTAGACTTGTAGAAGGCGATCACAGATCTCGTTGGTGTTTCTATATTTTGCCTGATCAGTTGCAGTCGCTCGGCGTTGCCTTTCCACTCCTTGAAATTCATGCAGCCCCACAAGGCGAACGGCAGCGAGGCGAAGGCCAGCGAGATTCCCGTGAGGAGAACGAGAACGAGGCGACTCTTCCACCAATACACTCCAGCGCACATAACAACCAAGCCGCTCGTCGACAATAGTAGGGCGATGCCGAAGCAGGCGATGGCGCGGCATACGACCGACATGGTGTCTTGCGTTTGGCACATAATCACCAGTCAAACAGGTCTTACCTCAATACTTCTGTGTCTCGCTGCACACACGTATAGCATGGCACTACAAGCAGAGATCTCGGCTACTTCTTTGTCTTCCAGGCATCAATCGTCGATCGAATCAAGAGTATCAACGGTGGTTTGCATTCACACTTCAACGACAATAGAAAGCTGAAGATTGCGGCGACACTCAGTACTGGAGGAAGGTCTCAACTACAGTACAGACAGTCTACAGGCTTCAGCAAGTCAAGTGACTGCAACAATGTTACATGCAATGCTCCCCTTTCCTAGTACTAGTACTAGTAATGTAGTACTAGTAGTACAGTAGGTAGTACCAGCACGCAGTCGCAACTCAGTCAAAAAATGACATCAGCAGTACGAGTACTCGAGTCGCTCACACACACACACAGGTTTCCGGCGCACTGTCTGTAGCTGTGTGTACTGACTGTTCATCATGACATCAACTACTGCTGGCCTTAGCACTCACTGCCAATAGTACTTAATAGTAGTACTGTACTCGCACTAGCACTGCCAGCTAGAAAGTATAATCTTCCCACTCACTGTCTTTATCCCCTAGCCGGGTATAGCCCCTGTGAATCTTACAGGAATCCCTGTGAATCTTACTCGCATACTACAGTGCTGCTCAATGAAATCCAGTCGCGTCACTCAAGTACGCGCCGGGCGTTGCGCAGCCCTAGACCTGCGAACACTGGTCTGCGAAATGGTGCAAGGCGCAAACTTGAGTGACGCGACTGGATTTCATTGATCAGCACTGTACTAGTACAATAGGTAGTACCAGCACGCAGTCGCAACTCAGTCAAAAATGTCATCAGCAGTACGAGTACTCGAGTGGCTCACACACACACACAGGTTTCCGCCGCACTGTCTGTAGCTGTGTGTACTACTGAGTCTGTTTCTCATGACATCAACCCCTTAGTCCTTACTGCCTTAGGCTTAGCACTCACTGTACTGCCCCTAGCACTGCCAGCTAGTATCTTCCCACTCGCTGTCTTTATCACCTGTGAATCTCACAGGAATCCCTCTAAAGCTTACTCGAACACTACTGTACTACTAAGATAGTCATTGTAGTGAGCAAGGAGCCACTTACACTTACAGTCTTTGCAGCATATCGCCGCCGGCTGTGCTGACACGGGCGCCCGGGCAGAGGCGTGACTTCGCCTTTGTATGCCCGTAATACGGAGCTTTGCCTGATGTATATTTAGTGTATCTCCGTATGTAAGCGTACGGCAGCTGCTGCATAAAAGCGGCTGCGCATTTCTGTTTTGATGAAGATGAGATTTTGATAATAACGAGCTATTCAACCTCCAGGTGTGCACCGGAGAGAAAGTCAGTTATTTTGCCGTTTCTTCTTTCACTAATAATTATATCTCAGGTGTGTACCTGAAAGAAGTAGAATAAAAGTAATTCTTGTTGATTTCACCGCGCCTACCACTCGGCTACCTATTACATTGGTGGCAGCGGTGTGTTTTTGTAAAATAAAACAACGTGATTCGACCCCAGATCCCCATGGCTCAACCCGCTGCAGCTCCGTGCGACGACTCAAGATGAGAATCGTGTTTCATGCTTTCCTGGGCCTGGCCATGCTTATTAGCCTGCAGCACAGTCAGGGTGCTAACGTGGATCACCATTCTTTCCGCACGGCATCCATTGGAGACTCCGATGGCGATTCCAAGCAACCCGCTACCTACATGTATACTACCGGTGATGATGGCGAAGCTGATGAGGACGACGACATGCAGGCTGCTGACCAAGACAAGGAGGGTATTCCCCAAGACCAGCAGCGTTTGATTTTTGCCGGCGCGTAGTTGGCAGACGGCCGAACCCTGAGTGACTACAACGTTCAGCAGGAGTCCACTATTCACTTGGTACTTCGTCTCCGTGGTGGAATGCAGAATTTCGTCAACACTCTTCCTGGCTAGACCATCACTCTTTACGTTGCGCCAAGCGATGCTATCGACAATGTGAAGACCATGATTCAAGACGAGGAGGGAGTGATCTGTCTGACGCCGAGCTAGCCGCTCTGAGTGACCGGTCCAACCAAGATAAAGATAAAACCTAGCTCGCCCTCCGCCAATACTGGCCATAGCTCCAGCCGCCGCCGTGGTTACTAACGCTGATTCCAGGTATGGCATTTTCTTTCCTGTCTTCCTTCAGTCTCCCTTTTCTCTTCAGTCTTCCTTTATGCGAGTGTGTGAATCCAGTTTAGTTTGGTAGGCGTCTGATCATGGTGAGCCACGGCTTACCCAGCTAACGTGGGACAATGTGTGTGACAACGCCCCTTATAGTTATAGTGTATTCAGTTAGGTTTTTTGAACTGCGATGTTCCTGGCGGGTTGTGCCAGCGTTGTGCAGCAAGAGTGCTGTAGTTTTTCAGGTCCTATTTGGAGGACAGTTCTTTCCCCTTTTGACCCCGTGAGATGGTGTGAACCTGGTGTGCTTTTACTTCTACTTTATGATTTGTTATCAGTTCATTTCTTCTGTCTACTCTAAACGTTATCATTTCCGATATAATTTGCCATCTTCCGGTTGACGCTGTGTTCGTAACTCTTCACTAATTTTTTGAAAATCACGTGGGCGTGATTATCTGTAGGAAGGGAGGGTGTAGTATCCCTGCCCGACCAATACGAAAGCAGTACGGAACTAATACGGAGCTTTGCCTGATGTATATTTTAGTGTATCTCCGTATGTAAGCGTACGGCAGCTGCTGCATAAAAGCGGCTGCGCATTTCTGTTTTGATGAAGATGAGATTTTGATAATAACGAGCTATTCAACCTCCAGGTGAGCACCGGAGAGAAAGTCAGTTATTTTGCTGTTTCTTCTTTCACTAATAATTATATCTCAGGTGTGTACCTGAAAGAAGTAGAATAAAGGTAATTCTTGTTGATTTCACCGCGCCTACCACTCGGCTACCCATTACATAAGCATGGTTACTGATATGCAGCGTGTAAGATTGTACACCTCGACGGCGCGGCGGTGGATACCGCTACGTGGGTGAAAATACAATGTAACACTAAAAACAAATTTCACTGGTTGAGGGATTGGAAAATTTAAAAGGGAATAGTCTGGAGAAAAATTGACTGTCACTACCAGGACTTGAACCAGGGATTTGCTCCCGAGGCCAGCGATGCTCTAACAACTGAACTGTGGTGTACCTGTCAACCCAGCAAAGACCGTTGAACGTAAACGCCTTGAACCTAGTAATTTTCTATCGGACGGCTCTGCGCACGGTTTCAGAACTGAGATTTAGGGTACCTGCGTCGTAACATAGCCTTGTACACGGTTCTCTACTGTTGCAAATACTAGTAACTAACTGTCCACGCGGAACTCCAGCAGTCATTGCAAAGCGCCACTTGCACTCGACTTGTAAGATAATAATGGTTGTGGGGATCCTGAGCACGTTGTTAGTTGACTGAGCATCATCATATCAATTCAGGAACTCATTGAGGCAAAGCAGTGTAGTGTTTGCTTTTGTCTGGTTATACACCAAAGAGAGAGAGAGAGCTAAAATGATGCACTTAATCGTCTTTGTCTTTTGTGAGATAATCATGTACTGCATGCTGTCATCTCGATTTGTGCTTCTAGAACCGCATGTTTTTATGCATGTCACAATGTCTGTGCTTGTCTGTGTGCTTGTCTAGTATAATTTATAAAGTCAAATCTGAGGAGTACAACTACAAGTCATCTGCCGACAGTGTGGTGACGGCTGGCAGTTTGCCATGAAACCCGCCCCGCCACTACATACTGTCTACGTACTGATCACTAGCCACCTCCTATTTCAAGTAAGTGCACTAGTCTAGTGCGTAGTGGTGCGTGTGAGATCAGCTCATGCACGTCTACAGTACAGCAACTAGGTTCGCCTGCATGCAAAGACCATCTTGCATGGATGTTTTGCGAGAACATCGACGGCATACTAGTATTAGTACTATTACTAGTATTAGTAATGACTAGTACTCTCCACTGATATGTCACGTACGTCTTATAAGACGTGGATCCTTCTTCTCAGAACGATCAACGGTACGCGTACACGGGGTAAGCTCACCTTTGATTGTTCTGGGAAGGAGGGTTCACGCATACAGCTCGTGCAATATAGATTCTCGTTCCACATAATACATCATGCGGTGGCTTTGATTTTTCAATGCTCACTATACAACAGTTACGCTCGGTGAAATCCGACACAGACTGCTTAATTGGCGCCCTCAATTTATTTGCACGACCTTTGACGTCAAGGAAAGGGCACCAGTCCTGACCGTACACGTTGCACACATGCAAAAAATTCACTGATATGATCATAACTGGTACAGGGCGCCGGCGGCGCCAGTTTTTCACTTTGTATCGGATTTCACGAAGCAAAGTATGTATAGCTACAGAATTTGCGAAACAATAATACTACATTAGTGCTACTCAAGTCTGTGGACAGCAACTGTTTCGCTCTGTTAGAGCTCATCAGCACAGCTCACAGGACCGAAGCGCAGCTCTTCGCAATGAAATACGTTTCCGTAAAGGAAAGCATAATTATATAAAGAGCTGCAAACCCCGCCAAGAGTGCTGGAAATGCTCCAAGAGCAGTGAGCGTTGCACAAGGCGAGCGGCAAGGGTTCGCGCTAAGGTAAGAGTGCTCAACCTGACGACATTTTCTGACGCTAGGGAGCATAATACTCAAGTCTGTGGACATTAGTGCTAGTAAACATTTGTGTGTGGGTGATACAGATGCTGTGACAGAGAGGCTCCAGTGCCTCCCCCGTTCAGATACTGTCTTGCGAAGGAACGCGCCACGCATGGTAGCGTGCTGAGCGCCTGACATGAGCAAGACTGCCAAGAGTCCATAACCTCAAGAGCGTGCAAATCTATCTCTGTAGAAGGGGATCCGCGCGGCGGAATTTGAACATTACGTAAAAAAATGACGTACACGTTCGGTGCCCTTGTAATTGTACCACTCTCTTTTTCAAATTAATTGCACATTGTTGGGGATATGGACTCTTGGCTTGATACCTGTGATGATGTGTCACGAGTACAGGCTATGGGTCGAGGAACAGCTACCAACAGTAGCTGGCTAAAACAGTAAAAAGGTTTCGAAGCTAGTGCTACGTCAGCCTATGCAGCAGTTACTCTAAACTAAATGTCCATGCTGCAGCTGAACTGATACTAGTATCAGACTCGTAGCGAGCAAGAACGTTGACAAATTTCGTCCAGCTAACATATTGAACCCCCTTTGTTCCTTCATCTCCTCGCACCTATTTCACTATGGCATATTCATCCGTTATGCTGCCTGTAGCCGTCTTGTTAGTTAGCGTCTTTGGAATGTCACATGCTCTAGACGCCGACAAAGCTATTTGCCAGGCAACTGGTCATGCCTATAGCCAGGTTACGCTGACCAGAACGTTCGTGTGCGAGGCCAAGGATGCTTACAGAAAGGTACTGTGCTAGTTTGCGCTTTTCTATGTACATGGAGCTAAATTTAGGCTTGTTTCACTTCGCGGCAATCCATGCGAGATGGAGTCGAGCTTATGGAAACCCGTTACAAACCTAACTTGCACATATTCCCATGCTAAATGTTTTCCATGGCTCACTATCTGAGTTCAATATCAACTAGGAAACTTTTCTTTTAGCGAAAGACTCTGATACCAGGAGGTCGACAAGGCGCTCGCTACTGACCCCCTCGAATGTGGACATCATCACTATAGTATACTGTAAAAGTCATTATTCTAACGAGGCGCATATAATAACGTTTTCTCCAAATTGATTGGTTTACGTGTACCAAAGGTAACGATTCTCACTTAACGCTCAATAGGACAGTATATGATTATGTATCGATTTCTGTATAACGATTTCCATTTTAACGACAGATTTCTCCTCGTTAACTCGTTAGAGTTAGCACTTCGTTATATATGTGGCTTTTACAGTAAAGAAAACGAATCTACTAGTTGTTGGTCTTGTCAGAGCTTTGAGACGGCTGTGTTTTTTTAACCTAGCATATCCGTAAATTAAAGAGACCACGTCACCACGAGACGTTGAATGGGTGTCGTGAATGAATGATGTTGCAGAGAAATACAAGCTGAGTTACTTTATACGTGTAGATTCCTACTCTAGAAGAGTGGCTTACCCGAGATTGAAGGAAACGAATGTGTAAGGGGGATAGCAGGCCTACACGTCATGACTTTACGATGTACTGTTGGAAAAAGGTTTGCGTTGAAAATATGCCTCTTGACAATATGCCTCTATCTGCAACGTTTAACCACCGCTCATTGTTGCCAAACCTTTCGTTTCCTATTCAATTTTACAGCTGCCTTCAGTTTCGATCGCAACGCAGATATATATGCCACGCGGATCAGTTACACCAGCCGAACTACAAACCGTAAGTTTTCACGTGGACGGAAGCATTCTCCGCTTGATACTGGGTGAAACTATTTTGAAGTTCCATCCAAGACAAATATAATTCTAAGCGCATAATTATATAAAAATAGTGCTCTTTTTTTCGATTGAGCTCTTTCCGTCATTGTTCAGGTGAGCTTGCACAAGAACTGTAATATAAAAAGGTTTTAGAGGATTTTTTGGTCAGTCAGAGATGCCGGCTGCAATGGTGAACAGGACAACAGCAAATCAATCCTTAAGGAACTGACGCGCTAAACACTTGACTGAAGATCAGCTATTTTTACTTGTGCAGTGGACTTTATTCCCTTCTTATAATTATTACGAAAGTAGACAGAATTTTATCAAATAGACCAACGAGTTAAACTGACTCCACATCTTCACATTACTAAAGCAATGAAGTTAGTTTTCAGAACTTTCTTTTGTCGCACTGAATGGTACACTCACACTATCTCACTATTTATCTGCACCCGCCCTTTTACTCACCCTCTCCTTCTGCTATTACCCTTCGTTTTTTAGCCATCACAATGTATGTGTAATGACTACTCGTAGTCAAGTGGTGTGCTTCACTGTCCGAAGTAATAACTACTCAAAATGAATGTTGGTTTGCGCACTGGAGTCCTAGTAATTACATGTCAGTGTTGTCCCCTGCTATCGCACTTTCTGACAGCTTATTATCTTGTTACAGTCGTAGATAGTTGCTTCATAACTCATTTCCACGTGATTTCCTCTATTTAAAGTTTTAAACTATAGTTATTGGCTCAGTGTCCGAGTCAAAATGAATATGTTCTGCTCTTTTTGACTGCTTTTAGTTTCCTGTTTTGTCTCACCTTCGTCCTCAGTGATGCTTGTGCATTGAGCTAATCAATTACTTTGTGCGATTCTTCTCGTCTCCATAGCAACCGTTGCTGGCTCAGTACAGCGCGATTCTGTCGGTGCTCAAGACCACTCAAGACCGAAACTACTACGGCGTAGCCAATACCTATAAGGCTATCCTGAACGCCGCACCTAACGTCGCTGACAATGGTCCCTTCACGAAAATTGGAGGCGAAATGGCTGATATTCAAAAATCACTCAACAACATGGTATGTATGCTGGCTGCTTATAGAAATTAAATGTAGAATTTTAGAGACCCTATTGTCCCTATGCATTATGCCGTATAGTAGGCCTTGACGGATTATGCTAATATTTTCGTGAAATTATGCTTTTCGCATTGCTGAAAAAATGGCAGAATTATGCTATTTTTATGCTAAAAGTTATCATACTATGCCGCATTATGCTCACATATGCTGCTAATGTATATGATGGTTCTGTGCAAAATAACAGGGGGGGATTTTTTTATATAGGGCGTTGTACTGTAGTAGGAAAAGTTCAACGGGGTCAACGCGCCGTCCGACCTACAATAGACCCTTTGCACAATAAGCGAGAGGGGTCGAGACGGGGCATGCTGCGCACGCGCTGCACACTTGGCATGCAACCAGCATGCATGGTTTGCTGCAGGACGTGATCAAGTTTCCTGTGACAGGCTGTGTTTTCACGGTCCCGACGCGATGTTCATGTATGTACTCCCCAGCCTTTTTTCATTTGAAGTTTTTTTAGTTTTGAAGGAAGAAGTTTCGAAGTGCTTTCCAAGGACCACTGTTGGGTTCTTGTTTGCAGCAACCGTCATCCCTAACGTTAGTCTAAGGAACCCACTCGTCTTTCCATGTAATGCGTTCCCTGGTGATGCTGGCATTCCACACTCTGGAATCCTGGCTATCTGGCGAGAAGAGGGCCGCAGTGCTGCGATATCGTTCACAGTGTTGTGCTCGGAACGATTTTCATCCTTGTTTTTGCTAAGATATTGAACGCCCTGCCAAGAGACTCTGGAGCTTGAGAAAAAGGCATGACCCATCCCTGTCTTCGCTATTGGAAGATCGACTGCTTGCTGGCGCTGCTCGAGCTGCTGATGTTGAAGTGGAGAGAGACGCAGCCTCATCGCTCAGGTGTGCGGAGAAAGTCATCTGACTTCGAGCTGTGGCTGTGTGCACGATATGACCGACTTTCACATTATGCACATAGCCACCAAAGTAAAACTCATGGACACTATCCACGGGCTTGTTCACTAGTACTACTCCATCAGCTCCCTCTTCACTGTCGTCGGCGACTTGCCCCTGTGTTGGAGACGAGCAAGGATGGTGTGGCACTCACTCTGGGAAACAGAGGTTCATCACTCATCCACTGGGAGTCGGACGCATGAAACGTTGGGCATGATGAAGGTACACTCGAGGAAGTGGTGCCCTTCTTAGTTCTAGGAGCATCAGGGTTCTGCATAGAGAAGTGTTCTCTACATCGACAGAGGAGAGAATGTAGAGAAAAGAAAAATAGTTCAATCTACAGTAATCAGAAATATCCACTGAATGCGAAAAACTTACCGCTCCAACGACTCCTTCTTTTTCCAGACAGATACGCACCCTCATTCAGCAGAAAACTGTTCAGTTCCTTCACAGACCATTCTTCATTTGACAGTTCGTCCACGGGTTCCACAGCCATCGATGGCAAACCACTCGACACTCTCTCCTCCATCTCCAAAATGGAAAAATACAGTGTTCCACCATGCTCAACAACTGATACTCTGCACAAAAATCGAAGAGGATGCCCCGTCTCGGATCACGTGACCGTTATTGTGCAAAGGGTCTATTGTAGCTACGACCGTCACTGATTGTAGTGGACTGGACATGTTACCAAGGGAGTCGTGAACCTACGACTTCCTGGTGCATCTACTTGTACTTGTACTTGTAGAACATGTACAGCTGTATGGAATTTGTTGCGAACAGGCGGATTATTCCAATTTATGCGATTCGTATGTGTTGAGTTCGAAACAGGACGACTGACAACGGGAACAAGTTAGTGGGAACGACATTTATTATAGACGACGAGACAAGAGACCAAGACGAACGAAACGACTACATGGTGATTATCGAGTGAGAAAAGAGAGAGAGAGATCAAGTCTGAACGGCAAGATAAAGGGCCTGGGTAGCTATGGCAAATATGGGCGCGCAAGTAGCTACCCAGGCCAACGGAACAAAAGGAGACAAAAGGTGAGTACGTAAGTGCATGCAGGCCAACTAGAAAAGGTACGGGAGGAGGTACCTAACATACAACCCCTCCATGAAAAAAATCCCGCGTCCTCGCGGAGAGAAAAAAAAGAGGGAAAAAGATTTAAAAAAATGAACTGGAGGAGAAAACACACACACACACACACACATACTGCACGCGCGCATGGATCTCACGAAAGTGTGTACTAAAAATGCACTGGTACACATCATTCCTGTACTACTTATTGTGTGTAATAACTATTGGAGTTTGACGAGGAACGTGAATTACTAGTATTTTGCACGGCTAATACAGCCTAGTTACACTTTTGCTAAACATCCAAAAATTAGAGCGTGGCTCACCATGATCGGACCCCTAACTTGGTTATGTTTTACGAACACACGCGCGCGCACACACTACAAAAAAAATTCACGAAAATAAATTTGACGAAGAAGAATACAAAAAAAAAGAAAGAGAGAAAGGTAGCTGACCTGCATGGCTTGAACGAGAATAGACGAGGTAAGGTTGGCGTAGGAGAGACGAGGTTGATAGAGACGAGACGAGGTTGGCGTAGGAGAGACGAGACTGACATGGACGAGACGAGGTTGACATAGACGAGACGAATGGTGGTTGAGGACGGCTGGGCATGGGATGATCTCAGGGTCGTGGGTCGATCAATAATCGGGCGCCAATGTTGAGTTCGAAACAGGACGACTGACAACGGGAACAAGTTAGTGGGAACGACATTTATTATAGACGACGAGACAAGAGACCAAGACGAACGAAACGACTACATGGTGATTATTGACGAGTGAGAAAAGAGAGAGAGAGATCAAGTCTGAACGGCAAGATAAAGGGCCTGGGTAGCTATGGCAAGTATGGGCGCGCAAGTAGCTACCCAGGCCAACGGAACAAAAGGAGACAAAAGGTGAGTACGTAAGTGCATGCAGGCCAACTAGAAAAGGTACGGGAGGAGGTACCTAACATATGCAATTTGCCTCGAATTATGCGATTATTCGATTTTGGTAGGAATTATGCGAAAAATTATGCTAGCATAATCCGTCAAGGCCTACCGTATAGGCCTTGACAGATTATGCTAGCATAATTTTTCGCATTATTCCTACCAAAATCGAATAATCGCATAATTCGAGGCAAATTGCATACGAATCGCATAAAATTGGAATAATCCGCCTGTTCGCATCAAATTCCATACAGTTGTACATGTTCTGCAAGTACAAGTACAAGTAGATGCACCAGGAAGTCGTAGGTTTACGACTCCCTTGAAAACCTGTCCAGTCCACTACAATCAGTGACGGTCGTAGCTAGGTCGGACGGTGCGTTGACCCCGTTGAACTTTTGCTACTACAGTACAACGCCCTCTACAAAAAATTCCCCTGTTATTTTGCACAGAACCATTACATGTACAGTACATTGTACATTAGCAGCATATGTGAGCATAATGCGGCATAATAAAAATTATGATAACTTTTAGCATAAAAATAGCATAATTCTTCAATTTTTTCAGCAATGCGAAAAGCATAATTTCACGAAAATATTAGCATAATCTGTCAAGGCCTAATGCCGTAACCTCAGGGCACAAAAACATTCTAACAACGCACATCTCTCTCTTTAAAGAAGAGCTGTGCGACGAGAGGAGAGGTATGCTACCCAGGTAGCGAAAGTGTAAATGACCATGAAATTGTGTTCTTGTACAGCAGACACTGGAACATTACTGTGGTGTTTTTCGGGCAATCGAATGCTAGCCCATTTCAAAAATTGTATTGTTGAGTGACCAGAAGGATCACACTCGCAGACACAGCGGAACAACTTGGGACAGGAAGGATTAACGAAATAATTATATTAGTTTGTTCTGGGCTATGTGCGTCTCATAAACCGTGCTCTTCCCGCTTGCTCCGTGACCTGGCGTGCCGTCTGCTCCAGCAGATGCTTTACTGGATCCCTTTCCTTTACCAGTTGTTTCGTTGAAATGCGCCGCTCCTTCGTGTTTTTGCAATAGTCTTATTGTGAGTGATAGTCAGGCCAAGTTTCTGAAGATCAGTAGCGAGTGCTATCCCGAGCATTATGTTAGCATTACGAAAGCATAGACAGGATGCGTATTATGGGAGACCCTCGTTGCTGAAGACCAGTAGTCATTGCTGATAAGGTGCAGAAATACTACACCTGCAGCCTCTTGACAGTCTTGTACCGTCGGACAGGATGCGTGTTAAAGGGGACTGTAAAGTTATGTAATGTGCTCCACAGGCAACCATGCATTCGACCGTCAGCAACAGTTAAAGGGGAAGCATACCCTAAAATCAAATTATTATTTTCACCAGTTGTAGTCTTCTGGGTGCTGAGTCGAATGGTCATGGTCCGAGTAAGCTGCGACGCTCCCTTCCTACTTGAATCCCAATCGAACTCGCGCACTTCCACCGAAACTGGATGACTGCGCCCTACTAGATGGGGATTTGTATGCACAATGTCACTAAAAGCGCCATTTCGTTCTTATAAAAGCACGGATGACCGCGATTGGCCCATATGTTGTAGTCTTTTGGACCCTGAGTCGACTGGTTTTGGTCCGAAATGGCTGCGATGCAGCGTACCTCCTTTATTCCCAATCGAACATGGTTGAACAAGCGGTCACGTGCTCCTGGGTGCCCAAATCACCTGGTCACCGCGCCAGCAGGCAACAACTTTCACACCAAGGTTCAACTCGAGTTCAACTCGAGTGACAGGACTGCACCCAAAAAAGGTCAAACAGGCTAGTAAGTTGTACCCTGCAGGCACGGTGACCAGGTGACTGGTGTACGCAGGAGCACGTGACCGCTTGTTCAACCATGTTCGATTGGGAACAAAGGAGGAACGCTGCATCGCAGCCTTTTCGGACCAAAACCAGTCGACTCAGCGTCCAAAAGACTACAACATATGGGCCAATGGCGGTCATCCGTTCTTTTATAAGAACGAAATGGCGCTTTTAGTGACATTTTGCATACAAATCCCCATCTAGTAGGGCGCAGTCACCCAGTTTCGGTGGAAGTGTGGGAGTTCGATTGGGAATAAAGGAGGAAGGGAGCGTCTCAGCTTCCTCGGACCAAGACCATTCGACTCAGCACCCCGAAGACTACAACTGGTGAAAATTTGATTTTAGTGTATACTTCCCCTTTAAGCACAAGCACACTATCAAGGCAAGGGCATTATTGTATTATTGTATTGTATGGAATATAATCTTACCTCATTGGCTCAAAAGGCCAGAAAATCCGATTAAATTGAGATAAAAAGGAAAAGAAGGAACAAACCAAAAGTGGATGAAGTGAGAGAAAATACCATCAGTTGCCTGATGATTGTGGTAATACGTGAAACTCAGAGTTGTAACAAACCTTCCAATCTCACTTGCATGAAAGAAAATAACAATCCGCAATAAATTCTGCAATTACTTTTGCCTAACTCATATTCAAACTGATTCAAACATTTTGCAATACAATGATGCAGGCAATCAATGGAAAAAAAAGATTTCCATCAGTTCTAATAACAACATGCATGATGAGCTAGGCAAAAAAGCATAGCGTAGGGTCCTGAGCTTCCAAGATCTCTCGTTACGGGAGGCGAGGAAAAGGAGATAAAGGCGACTGCACGATGAAAGAGGAAGAGATCGAGTGAGAGCGAATGCAAGATAAAGGCCCTGGGCAGCTACATGTACTTGCAGCTTCTCAAGGAGGTACCTAAGGCAACAGTATAATATCACAAACCAGGACAGAAAAAACCTACTCGCTATACAACCAGGTAGGCTTTCCCCAAATCGGCCCGTTTTTTCGCCTATTTGGCTTTTCGCTAAGCTCAAAAATACATCAGATTTGGCTGCAAAATTAGCTGATTGTTTGAAAATCGGCTGAAAAATTGGAATTATATTGGGAAATCGACTAAAAGAATTGTTGGCATAATTATTGGCTTCAAGTTTGGTGAGATATTGGAAGATTTGGTAGATTTTCGGCGACTCTCAAAGAAACCCTCCAAAATCGGCGAAAGGCTTAGAGATCTTTCGGTAAGTCTCGTTTTCGGAGAATTTTTGCCCCCCCCCCCCCCCTCCGATTTGGGGATTTTACTAATGGCTAATGTATATACAACTCTCTTTATAAGATATCACAACGTGAACATTCCAGGTTGAAAAACAACATACACTTAATCCACACAAGGAAAGGAACAGATAATTATGGTGAAGAAAATTGTTGTAGACCAACTGACGGCAACGCAAAGACGATTGAAGAACACACATGGACAAGGAAATGGGGATTGCGGGACTAACAAAAACTTATCAGTAAAGAGTAGGAGAACCACAAGGACAACGTTCTAACAACATACTTGACTATCATATTATGACGTAATGTGATTTGGAAGCGCAAGAAATGCGTATGGGCGAAAATGTAGAGGGGCCACAAACTTACTCGCGTGCCGCTTCACTACAGATTACATTTTAAGGAGTCCACATGAAATGTCAAACAACCCACCGCACATGTAACTCGGACACAAAAATATGAAGACCAGACTCAGGCATTTCACGTGAAGTAACCTTCGAACTCATATGACCCAGTTGCACCGGTGAATGTACATGTACATCTCCTGGCAACTGAAACACCAGCTTGGATCGAATATCGTTCTCTCAGAGAGGGCTGGGCTTGGTTGTAAGCTATACGACGATAGCACGCCGGTTTCCGAATAGACCCGGGTGTATCCTTCCATTTTGGCTGCCAAGTGCTCCTTCAACTCTGTAACTGTACGGATGTGTATCCGGGCAGCTGGTTGAGAAATGTTTCTCAAGTAGATCTTGAAACCTGGAAGAAAGTGATGAGCTCCCCAGAACACGTTAGCACACTTGCCAGAACGAGACGGAGCTGGTCCCAATGGACTGGCCCCTTCCAGGTCTTCAGCTGATAAGGTCATTAGCGAGTCCCAGAGTAGTTTGACGAATATGATTGCTTGTTCGTGGGTCGGCGCAAACCGATCGCCATCGACGACCAGAATCAGACATTTCACGTGAAGTAACCTTCGCACTCATATGACCAATTTGCACCGGTGAATGTACATCTCCTGGCAACTGAAACACCAGCTTGGACCGATCATCAATCTCAGAGAGGGCTGGGCTTGGTTGTAAGCTATACGATGCAGCAGCAGGTTGAGCCATAACGTGAACGATCGACTAAGCTACTTCAACTAGAAAGGACGGTAACAACAAGAAGGAAGTTGCGTAAACAGTAGATCTACAGGGTTCAAATCACGCACCGCTGCCACCAATGTAATGCGCAGGCGAGTGGAGGAGGCAAGAAAGAGAAGGCAACAAAGGAACTTACCCCGGTGCACACCTGGAGAGCAACTCTTCTTCTCAGTTCTGTTGTCAATGCAGTTACAGTTACAGTTGTAATTGTGAAGAAATAAGTAAATTACAGCAGGTTTTATAGGGCGAGAGGAGAATGGAGGACATGCATGGGTGAAACGAGATCTACGTATTACAATAGCATGCCGGGTTCCGAATATACCCGGGTGTATCCTTCCATTTTGGCTGTCAAATGCTGCTGCAACTCTGTAACTGTACGGATGTGTATACGCCCAGCTGGTTGAGAAGTGTTACTCAAGTAGATCTTGAAACCTGGAAGAAAGCGAGGAGATCCCCAGAACACAGTAGCACACTTGCCAGCTGGTTGAGAAATGTTGCTCACGTAGATCTTGAAACCTGGAAGAAAGCGAGGATCTCTCCAGAAGACGTTAGCACACTGGCCAGAACGAGACGGAGCTGGTCCCAATGGACTGTCCCCTTCCAGATCTTCAGCTGATAAGGTCATTAGCGAGTCCCAGAGTAGTTTGACGAATATTTGCTTGTTCGTGGGTCGGCGCAAACCGATCGCCATCGACGACCAGAATCAGGCATTTCACGCGAAGTATCCTTCGCACTCATATGACCAATTTGCACTGGTGAATGTACATCTCCTGGCAACTTAAACACCAGCTTGGATCGAATATCGATCTCAGAGAGGGCTGGGCTTTCATTTTGGCTGCCAAATTCTCCTTCAACTCCGTACCTGTACGGGTGTGGATACGGCCAACTGGTTGAGAAATGTTTCTCAAGTAGATCTTGAAACCTGGAAGAAAGTGAGGAGCTCCCCAGAACACGTTAGCACA
Source organism: Sycon ciliatum (assembly GCF_964019385.1). NCBI lineage: Eukaryota > Metazoa > Porifera > Calcarea > Leucosolenida > Sycettidae > Sycon > Sycon ciliatum. The sequence continues at coordinate 20,097,399 of NC_088651.1, read as the reverse complement.
CTTGCCAGAACGAGACGGAGCTGGTCCCAATGGATTGTCCCCTTCCAGCTCTTCAGCTGATAAGGTCATTAGCGAGTCCCAGAGCAGTTTGACGAATATATTGCTTGTTCGTGGGTCGGCGCAAACCGATCCCCATCGACGACCAGAATCAGGCATTTTGCGCGAAGTAACCTTCGCACCCATATGACCAATTTGCACCGGTGAATGTACATGTACATCTCCTGGCAACTGAAACACCAGCTTGGATCGAATATCGATCTCAGAGAGGGCTGGGCTTGGTTGTAAGCTATCCGATGATAGCATACCGGGTTCCGAATATACCCGGGTGTATCCTTCCATTTTGGCTGCCAAGTGCTCCTTCAACCCTGTAACTGTACGGATGTGTATACGGCCAGCTGGTTGAGAAATGTTACTCAAGTAGATCTTGAAACCTGGAAGAAAGTGAGGAGCTCCCCAGAACACGTTGGCACACTGGCCAAAACGAGACGGAGCTGGTCCCAATGGACTGTCCTCTTCCAGGTCTTCAGCTGATAAGGTCATTAGCGAGTCCCAGAGTAATTTGACGAATATCAGGAGCAAACAACTATGAACTTATCCTGGCGAACAAGTTCAGAACGACACGAGCAGTTACTCTCGGCCTTCGCTTTTTCTTTCCTGGAGAAGAGCCAAGAGAATATTCAGCTGTGAAAATTCCGTCTCTTACGATAAAATATGAATAGGCGTGCCAGAATAAGTCTAACACTACGACATTACACAGCTACAGGATCATTGCCAGAAGATTTTTCTGTCTGTGTTGGCGGCTGCATTTGAAACAAGCACGAACTGCTCACTCCATTCCCTGACTATGAAATAATTGGTTTGCACATTCTCGATAAGTTACGATAACCTTTCCACATCGCTCCGTCACAATGTCTCCTCTGCACTTTACCAAAATCTGCACAGGTGGGCAGGAATTCTTCTTTGTGTTGGCATCCGTGCTACTCTTGCAGGGAGAACCGTATTCTCCTTGCGGCATTTAAACGCATTTTGTAACAATATTTGGCAGGTTTTCGGCGATTTTCAAAGGAACCCTCCAAAATCGGCGAAAGGCTCAGCAATTTTTCGATAAGTCTCGTTTTCGGGGAATTTTTCGGCTGGCCCATTTGTGTTAAGGCCTACTAACAGTTTGAACCTAGGTTGTAGATTGTTTATCAGCTCCATCGTCAGGTCCCATAGCCCAGCATTCTTCCACACTTCTACCATTTTCCGGTGCAGTTGTGTACATTTTATTTCGATGTCCTTTTGTTTGGCTCCAGATGACCCTAGTCCCCGGCTTCAGCTTCCAATACACGCAATCACTACAGCGTCGTCGGTACCCTCGGCCAATGGTAAGTGGTGAGAACCCTCGCGGTGATCTCAACCCGCACGCACAACACGCAACAAGTCTTGTAGTAATAGTACACGCAATTCTTCACTTCTTCGACAAGAATCTAAAATTCTACAGCGAGAGAGGAAAACTCACTGCTACACACACTCTTATTCTACAATATCTGAAAGGTTTCGCAAGTAAAGCAAGTGTGAGAAACCTAACAAGCTTGCAATGTAGTTGACAAAATGAAACCCTACACTAGTATAGTGATAACCTAAGGCATACATGTAGCATTCAGTTCCGCAAAACACAACTAACTAGTTACTTATGCAAAATGTACTACTTTACTACCTTCGTGCCAAACCAACTATCCTAGGCTGCTATTATTCATGAAGTCGTACTAGTGCATGCTACTGATCAGTAAAATATTACAGGTACATGTTAGAGTATGCACACAGTAGGACGTTTGGCACACGTCAGTTTTCTCTCAGCTTCTCGAAGACGTCATCACAATTATATTAATAATATTTTGTGCAAAAAATCAGATTGGTTTGAGATTTTTGTGCCATGCCCGTTTAGAACATAACTTCGGAAGGTGTGCAGTTTTAGACGGCATGTTCGACATTATCATCATTGTGGTGGTGTGTTGGTTTTATAGCAAGTAATTGAAGTATCACTGTTATAAGAGGGGTTTCCACCAGGCGCTCCCGTCTGTCAAATCACTTTGTGATTGTCCCTGGAAAAACACGGTAAGGCTTTGGCCGAACAGTAGGTAAGAAACGAAGGCAATTTGCACACTAGAATGTGTATCAAGAGCACCTTGTACTATTAATTAACATGCCGCACAACCATTACTTTTGCTGTTGTGTGCAGCCTGCTGTTCTGTGTAGTATCCGTGTGCCATCCATCGTCTTTCAATTCGATTTTTGAGCTTGGTATATGAATAATATTATACTAATAATAATATATTAACTGGTTTGAGGGAAAGAGACAAACGGGAAAAGTCTGAAGAAAAAATTAAATAAAACTAATAATAATAGTAAGACGTTACAACGGAATTCGGAGGCGAAACAAATTCTAGAAAAAGTGGAGTTCGCATGCATCCACGAACTATGCCTTCGCGGACCGGCATCGGCGCACGGGACATAACTTCAGTCTCCCTCATTGGAATTGTACAAAATATTCTGTGCTTTCTTCTAACATATCACACCGCACTCTGAGCACATGCCAATGAACCAAGCTGGTCATTCTATGTACAAATTAGAAATTCTTCGAAAAATCACGCATACTGAGCTCTAACCGCATAATGAAGAAAACCATGTAGAGAAGAGAGGAACAAGTTGCAAAACACAATTGCTACTATAGAGCTTGATGTGCTAAACCAAAGAAAGGATTGATCTGTTGACAAGGAGAAACACAGTACCCAGAGCAAGAGATATAAAAATTCGTGCACATTGACCACGCCTCATTCAATGAGGTAAAAACATCATAAAACTTGCAGTAATGCACGGAACAATTGGTTTAGCACCTAGCCAAACATGTCACAGAGTTCAGAATATATACATTGTGGGGTGTGGCATGCACTGGCATCCTGCAATCGTGGTTAGAAGCTGCGGAACACCCCGAAGATAGGAGAAAAAAGGCATTCCAAATCTCAGCATTTCACAGCATGATGATGTATTAGTGACCACCTGCCACATAGGGAGTGCCTGCTATCTCTTCTGCTTCATCCTGTCCACCCTTCCTCAACCTCCTGCGGTTTTCCCTGGACAGCTTGATGTGCCCCAACTGCTTTCTGGCTGCACCTGACCTTCTCTTGGCATCCAACAGCACACTGGTGGAGGCGGTGTATTTGCTTACGGGTAGACCCATCTTGCAGAATAGCATCTCAATGCTTGCAGCATCATCGTTGAACCAGCTTGCTGCAATGTAGACTGCAGTTTCTACAGTCAGAGCGGAGCAGAAGCTTGTCTTGGGGCAGAGCTGCCACACAATTCCGTTGAAGCATTCGTTCTGGTTTTGTGTGGCGCCACGCATACAGCGCTCGAGTAGTGGGCGTGCGGACAGGTCCATGAAGATCGGCTTGATTACAGAGAAGATTGCTTCAGGTATGACGTTGTGGTGCTCGTAAGGCGGTCCGCCAGCTTGCTGTTGCTGCCACTTGCACCAGCTCTCCAGTCCAGGTGGGCAGTGCAGATGGTGGGGCTTCTCATCAGTTGACACTCGGTGCATCACGGAAGCCCATATGGCTTTGGTCATGGACTGTAGGTCGCCCTTGTTGCTGCGCACAGCCATACCATAGTAGGCTTGCAGTTTGTCTATAAGTTGGTCTGTGAGACGACCACGACCACTGATCCTGCCACCATCAGCCAACTTCTTCCCAGAGAGGTCCTTCTTCAGCTTCCGCAACCGATGTCCAACGCGTTTTTGAACATGACTAACGCATTCTTCCTTAGTGATCTCCACGTCTTCGCCGTATGGATATGGATCATGCACTGCCTTGAAACTCTTTGTACCTCCGTCCCCTATAAAGACACTGTACTGAAGATTCCTCGTTTCTCTGAATCTCCTCCATATCTTCACTACTTCAGGGCAGCTTCACGTTCCATTGCGGGTGCTGAGCTCTGGGTGTTGGCACGGCATTCATGGTTGTCCAGCTTGTCCTGCAGTTCAGCATTTGTCAACTCTTTCTTTGCATGCTGGTTCTTGAAGTGGGCGCACTGGTGGCAGAATCGGGATAGAACTTTAACGTCAAGGACTTTGCCTGTGCCCCATGCCATGGCCACAAAAACACCATACAGCGATGCATAGCCTCTGCGCATCCAGGTTCCGTCATACGTAAAGGCAGTGTCGGCAATAACGACATCTCCAGGTGCATTGTCCAAGACTTGTGTCCCTGCAGCACTCATGCTATGCTCAGCAACAACCTTGGCCGATTTGTGTAGAACCTTGGCATGTCCTTGGTATCGCGGAGAAGGTGATGGGCACAGGCATATTCAAAGCAGCTCCCAACTTCAGCATTGCTCCGTGCCCGCGACCGATCCAGCGCATGCCAAACACAGCTCGTTGGTTTACAACCCAAACACCTTATGTTTGTCTGACATATACTGCGATGTGTGAGCTTCACAGATTTGACAGGTCAGCTCCAGGCAGGATGCAAACCCTTGCCTCTTCGGCTCACTCAGAGTGACTGGTCCATGACAAATTTTGCAACACACAGAAGCCAACAAAAGAGTTTGAAGGCACACCAAGTCGACGAGCCTGAATCCATGAGGTAGTTCTGCATCATTGTCATCGTCCGAGTCTGAACTGGATCCTGAACTCGAATCGCTTGTGCTCAGGTCATCCTCGGAAGAAATCTCAGCATCATCAGAACTAGAAGGCAAATAATCGTTGAAATTCGGCAGAGAATCGTCAAGATTTTCTGGCGCACATGCTTCATCTTCCGATTCGGCTCTCAGCGGTTGATTTCCATGAAATTTTCTCTTCCTGGGTCTGCCTGGTCGGCCTTGAGCTCGCTTCTTCCCCATCGCAATAGAAAAACAATGCCTGCGTCTTTTGCAGCATACAGGATAGACTCATCACTGTAAAGTCCACTACTTCGTGATTTTTATTTGTAGAATACATGACAGGCGTATTCAGTGTGCCTCGCAGAACTGCGAGATGCTGCAGAAGACCAGGTTCGACCTTTCTGGACCACCATTCACAGACGGTGGGCTACACGATGCTGGAGGAACTAGATTCCAGTGAAAACCCAAGATTCTTTTGCTCCTGGACGTTCCGACGTGTTGTGATATCTGCCAGGTGCGCAGTCACTAGTATTTTCATCGCTATAGCGAGGACGACGCCGATCGGCAAACTCTCGCTCACAGCCATCACCAGCCTCTCAAAACCATCACTTGGCATCCCCCAGAGGTATAGGAGAAAGCCAAAACAGCTCTCAACAAACAAAAGCTAAGGACGATGGAAAGAGAGCATGTCAAAAAGAAGACGAACAGTATGAAGTTCAAATGGGTTTGAACACTCGTACCACCAACTATACCACTTTCAATAAATCGTGACGCCATTTTGTTTTAACACGCATACGGTCCATTGTCACAGAACGAAACAACAAAAGTGTTTCCATCAACTAATTAATTTTTAATCAAATTTGAATTTGCGCATGCGCAATCACTCTGACAGTTGTCATGGCAACCAAACCCATGCGCAGAGCTAGCTAGAGGTCGCCAAATCACTCCGCGCACTGCTTCTGAGATTTCCACAAAATTTGAACTATATCAAGGAAGGTTTTTATCATAACACGATTGATTGAGTTCTAAAACGAAAAGAACCAATTTCAAAATCAAAACTGTGAAATTTGCAGATCTATATCGATCTTTGAAATGCTCTATCTCCGAAGTCCTTTGAGCGAACCCCCTCAAATCTTCAGGAGTCGTGCTTCAGCACAAGAGCTACCGTTTGAGATAGTTTTCGACGTTTTCTGAGAGATTTTCATTAATTTTTTGACCTTCTAAAGGTATAGTGCCTTAAAAATTAACGCACCCAGCCTAGACCTTGACGGATTATGCTAGCATAATTTTTCGCATAATTCCTACCAAAATCGAATAATCGCATAATTCGAGGCAAATTGCACACGAATCGCATAAAATTGTAATAATCCGCCTGTTCGCATCAAATTCCATACAGTTGTACATGTTCTACAAGTACAAGTAGATGCACTAGGAAGTTGTAGGTTTACGACTCCCTTGATAACATGTCCCGTCCACTACAATCAGTGATGGTCGTAGCTACATGTAGGTCGGACGGTGCGTTGAGCCCGTTGAACTTTTGCTACTACAGTACAACGCCCTCTACAAAAAAATTCCCTTGTTATTTTGCACAGAACCATTATGCATTAGCAGCATATGTGAGCATAATGCGGCATAATATGATAACTTTTAGCATAAAAATAGCATAATTCTGCAATTTTTTCAGCAATGCGAAAAGCATAATTTCACGAAAATATTAGCATAATCCGTCAAGGCCTAACCCAGCCCATGAGACACTTCGCATCAGATATCAATTTTCGTTCCCTTCTCTTCAGGATCATAAAGGAAAAGAATGAAAATGAATGACTACAACGTATTGCGTAAATGTACTGAGATACCACACTCGTGACAAGGGATATTATTATTATTTATCAAGTTTTACTTTGGGAAGGAGACGAACGACAGCCAACATAGTGAACAAATTATGAAGCATTGTTCCCACCATTGTTCCCACCATTGTTCCCACCATTGTTCCCACCAGTGTTCCCACCATTATTCCCACCATTGTTCCCACCATTGTTCCCACTATTGTTCCCACCATTGTTCTCACCATTGTTCCCACCTCGACGAAGAGTAGCACTAAACAATTTCAGGGACAACACATTTCCTTTCTGTACACAACGCTGAGGATTCAACTTAGGGATGTATAATGCTTCTAAGCGCTGAAGAGAAGGGAACGAAAGCGTTTGATAACTAATGGGAAGTATCTCCTGGACTGGATGCGTTAATTGCTTGAATGCATGAGAACTTGACTTGTTCTAGAATAGTAAGCCGTTGTTCTGATTTTGAAAGAACTCACGTGACGCAATCATAACCATTGTCATAATTCTATTATAAATTACTTGTAGCGGCTGCATTAAATGCCATGTTTTTTTGTTTGTTTTCTCAATCTCTCTGCAGTCCTCTTACAAGAACCTTGCGAGATACCACTACGATCTGCAATGCTGGAACTTGGGCATGCTGGAAGCAACTTGCTTGACGTTGGGTGACATACGCATAACCCTTCAGAACGCATTGAACACCTACTGCACCTAACCGCCCGAGGCCGCTGAGACACTTTCTTTGTCAAGCCTTTCGCTTGCGCTTGCCGACGCAACCTGTCAGCAGATTCTTTCCAACACGTTGGAGAGATGGCTGCATGCACCGCCACAGGATCATCTCCCGTTAGAATGGTTGTTATGTGTAGTTTGTTGATCTTGTGTCTTTCTCATACACTGTTACAGTGCAATTGCCTTCTTTCTGTTTTGGTAGTATCGTTTACCCTCTCCACTTTACTGGTGCATGTTTATGCGCCATTCAAGTTCTACAATGGAGAACTGGAATGCCTCCTTTACATGTAACTTTCAGATTCCTTTATATGATTTCTGCGGCGGAAGAAAGGAAGTGTTCTCGAATCCCAATAGCAGGCCTGTAGGTTGTGGCGTACTATTGCACAGTATGGTGATACTGATCGAGGGAGATATTGCACTAGTACTGTAGTATACTAAACTCACAAGCCTGAATTCAAATATGTAACGGTTGGGTAAAAGCAAGAAAACCAAACAGCTCGCAAGTGGTGACGCGAGCGTGAGAACAAACGTTTCTTCACTTTTACTACCTACAAGCAGGTACATTACACAGTAAAACCTGGTTTAAGCGACCACCTCATACTGCAAGCAAAAGCGGTCGTTAAAGCCAGTAAGGTGTTGGTCTTTAGAACCAAGTCCCACAGTGTCTGTGTAGAACTGTCGGTGCATGGAAATACGGTTGCAGGTGGTCGCTAAACCCAGAGGTCGCTTACACCAGGTTTTACTGTAGTTACACGTCCTACATTATAGATCGTGTAGGCAGTGTAAGCCTTCTACCCTCGTCTTGGTCCATCGGCCAAATCTCAGAAAAGGCCTCTTTCGGAGAAGGTGATGCGCTGAAGCTCCAAGTAAACGCCCTTTGGCACACTAGCTCATGAGACCCCATAGAATACGAATCCGATTGTTGGACGTTGCCAAACCAGTCCAGGATAGTCGAACTGGGTCGAATACCTTCTTCCGATTTTCGTAATTTCGTCCACCATTACACCTTTCTCATCGACTTTTTTCGCGTGGGGAATGTTCTTGAGCGGCTGAGCAGAATCTACGCACGCTCGAACACTTGAAATGCCTGCATGTTGACGGTTCGCAAGATTCTAGCGAGCTTGGTGGAAATCTTCTTGAACACGGACTTTTTGTCTACATTGTAGCTGAAACATCTCATCTGGCGTCTAGAACGCAATTATCGTGAGTTATGAGTGCCAGCTGAGCTGAACACAAGCTGGACACCATTCGTCAGCTGGGAATTTGCATTGAAGCTCTTGATAGCCACGATAAGCATAATTATACAGAGGGAACATTGTTTGACTCAATACACATGCAGGTGATACCACTAGTGGCACTGCAATGTAAATGGTGCAAAATTGATGCAACAGGGAATATGTACTTCGTACAATCACAAACAATTGTAAGGCAAGTGTTCATGCCTGTCATAGAAGAATTTCAGCCCGGAATACTTGTTGTCATGGTCCTAAATAATACAGGATTTGAGTTGGCTCTGGACATAAACACACTTGTGGTGAATACGGTCATTATTGCGAGAAAAATATTTACCCATTGTATGTTAACACCTGATACCGCACTACAAGCAATATTTCATGTACATGTATGTGAGACTCAATTGCATCCACAAGGCCGTAGATAAATGTAAACACACAATGCTGTACAGTATAAGTAGTAGTCGACATTATGGTGCCTTCCTGCTGCACATGCACATGCGGCAAGTTGGCAACGACGCATGACCTATCCGCACCGCACCGCGCACCGCACCGCACCGCACCGCACCGCACCGCACCGCACCGCACCGCACCGCACCGCACCGCACCGCACCGCACCGCACCGCACCGCACCGCACCGCGCCGCACCGCACCGCACCGCACCGCACCGCACCGCACCGCACCGCACCGCACCACACCGCACCACATGAGCTTAGAAAGGAATATTGTACACATAGTGCTATTGAAAAAACCTACGTGGAGATAATAATTTTAATATAGCTATGAATAGGATGAAGGCCGCAGATATCACGCAACTACGTTACTTGTTTGACATGTATTACTGTGTATTTTATAACAAAAATATTATTGGAAACTCAGAATCGATCTTCTCGTTCCTATCATGAGTGGGAAAAAAACGGAACTAAGGATACAACCAAAGAAACTGAAGTTAAGTACTGTAAATGGAAAGGTGTTAGAAATAAAATTCAAGATACAAGTGCAATAAAACCACTAGGAACGAGAAAATCGATTCTGGGTTTTCAATAATATTTTGGTTATAAAATACACAGTAATACATGTCAAACAAGTAACGTAGTTGCGTGATGTCTGCGGCCTTCATCCTATTCATATCTTTATATGTGCCTGGTCACTCGCGATAGGCGATGCCGACTGTACTAATCTTATCCATTTTACCCGATAGGCTATAGCACACTGGGTCAGATCACTATGCAACAAAACAAGAGCTTTGGAGCGAATATAATTGAAGCAAAGTAGGTTTCAACGGTACAGCACTAGTCACAATGAGGGGAGTTACGAGGATGGTTGGGCCCTGACACATAGATGATGATTGTTGATGATTCAGGCATGGTGGAAAATTACCACCAATGGTGATGATATTGCGTTCACAACAATGACATCAGTAGGAGCAGTGACACAACCTTACTGCTCCAAGTAGGATTTACAAGCGAGTGAAGGGAGAGCAGACTGGTCTAATAGCAGACCGGGTCTAAGCAAGGAAGTAATCGGCATCAGAGGTGAGCTTGCTCATCAGAAAACAGAATCGATGATGATCACCAAACACAGAGAAGTTGGCTATGTGTATGTTTGTGTCATTGTGCGTGCATGACTGCATGTGCGTGTGTCTGCATGTGCTTTTGTGTGTGTATGCGGGTGGTTAATGGCCCACACTGGAGCCGAGTAGGAGCGCCAGTGGTTGAGGGCTAGCACAGGAGTAGCAGCAGCTCCAACCTAGGAAGATCAGCTTCTGGATGAAAATCTCCCGGACACAGTAGGTACCAAGCTTCACTAGCAGATTGCCGGCAGGGGCGCACGGCTGCTTAGTCGCCAACAATGGCGAGAAGGCACTGAAGCCATACAGGAACTTATGATCCAGCATGACCACAGACTTGAAATACAGGGTCCGGCTTTGAATACAGCGACGTCTCCTCCACAGAACACCACTCAGCCCCACAATTGCATTATTTTCGCTTTTTCATGATTTTTACAATTGTGTTAGAGCACACAGCACTCGATGCAACATTTACCAGTGACTAAATAACTCCGCGTCTCCGACCACAACTGCAGCGTTCCCGTGAGCCTGTTGGATTTCCGTCAGCCTGTTGAGATTATCTTCATCTCGTCACATGTGAGCCTGTGTGTTTCATCCGTATCGTGGCACAATTACACAGACACGATTTCCAACACAGGCCGGTTCCGTTGCTCAAAGGGTTGGCGGTAAGAATTGCTACGCCGTCTGTGGCTGCATGGGAACTTGGCGAGTCGTCGTCTTTCTCCATAAATCCTGATCGTCACGCGAACAACAGCCACTATTGCCTAAAATCTATGACACAACAGTATCAAGCTCGCCCCATCAGAAGGACACGAATGACGAGCGCTAAGATGGAGAAAGAGAGGCGCAGGGTTAGCGAGAGCTGACTAGTATTAGTGCAGGTACGCTGTCATCTCCTGAGGTGGTGGGCCAAGCAGCGAAGTGAAACGAAGGAAGATAGAAGGCATAAGGAGGCACCAAAACCTATTGCCTGTCACATACTAAGTGCCATTTAGCGTTGGCAGCTGTCCGCTGACAGCCTCAAAAATTTGAAAATCTGCTAAAAAAACTCTCGATCAGAACTCTGCGCACTCTCAAATGGAGCGCACAGTAAAAAAACTCGGCGACGAAGAACGCTTCGTATCGACGCCCTGGACTGAATTCGGCACGTCCAACAAACGGAATAGTGTTCTCTGATATATTCTCTACGTGCTGGGTATGGTCGCGTTTACTTGGAAGCTCAGTGCATCACCACTTTCGATTTTGAGACTTGGCCGATGGACTATCTGGGTTACCTTGGATGCAGCGTTGAGCGACGCTTCTAGCCCACCTGGCTCAAACCAAACTTACTTTCAGTTGCCACTGACTTCAAGTGTGTCGATTCTGAACACACGCCCACCTTGCAAGGAGCCACTGCATGCATACTGTATGTCATGACTCATGGTTGTGTGTCATGTGCATGTGCACCTTCATACAGTTCAAACAGCAATCCAGAGCTGGACAGAGACCATGGGGCGAATTGTAGATATGCTACACAGTTCGCACTCAAGCTACGTAGATATTGTATTCCATACGTCATGTACATATTCAAAACCTTTGCATAAATATTCGCACATAAAGCCTCTCGTAGTATACTCTCTAACATACATGTGGGTTGTACTCGGAAGAGCAAAATCCAACTCGTGTACTATCACCAGTCCTAGATCTATGTCATGTAGATTTGAGCCTTATGTGTGGTGTGATCATGGGGACATGTGTGATGCTATTCATACTACTACTAGTACTAGTATTACTACTGTTCATCCCGATCCAGAGCCATGGGATTGCTTTGAGCGCAAACGCTGTAAACCAGCCTGTTCGAAAGGACTACGTACACACATGTACACAGCATCGTGGTTTGCGGCTAGCCACGAGGCATTGCCGTGGCAGTGACTAGTACAGTGGGTGTTTGGCGCCATTGGTAAAAGTCACGCTTCTTAGCTATACACTTGTTTGCACACTAAAACTCAGAAAAAGAATGCAGACCTGCATGCAGGCTATATGGTCCATAGCCTGCATGCTTGCAGGTCTGCATTATTTTACTACAGTCATGTAGATCCATAGTATGGATCTACATGTACATGACATTGTAGTGCAGAAGAATTATTTGCCTAGTACTAGTATCAGCGCTGAGTTTGGTTCATGTTCAGTTGATAATAGTGCTGATTATGCCAGTAGTATTTTCCTTGTGAATATAACGAGGCGATTCCTCCTTTTCAAAGTCAGTGTACACTTGAAACGTTACAAACCAGGGCTTCGTGATCTCCTCTAGGTTAGTGGACAATTGTGCTGCAATATAGCTGGGCGCGAGAGATCAGCAGAGGTTGAGACAGGAGAAACTGACGAAGGCCACACTAGGTTGTCAGCATGGATTCGCGCAGGCGTTTCATCACTGCCATAGTAGTGTCGTCCCTAGCGATGGCGTTCTCGATTGTTTCCTTCCTGCTTGGTCTACGCGGCTACTACAAGGTCTCTCATCACAAAGGTGGGAGAGAAGCCGACGTGAAGGCGTCGGACATGCAAGACAGCATCATGCTGATGTTCTGTGGTGTAGTGGCAATGGTCGTGATCACCTTGTTTGCCTGCTCACTAAGGCGGAACTACAGCCCTGCGTTGGGTCAAGACGCCGAGGCCTGCCAAAATGAGGAGACGCCTCTTCGCAACGACGACGTCAAAGGTCCTCTGATCGCAGACTGATTCCCAGTGGCTTGGTGAATGATGGTATGTGACTCTGCGACTGCCGTCGCTGAAAGGGCTGCAGCGTTCTTCCGGTGCATTGTGCATACATGTGTTTGTAAATACAATTATCTACATCATTTTACTCCGTGCTTATGTTGAGCTGCGTGACTTCCATCATCGGCAGAATATTCGCGTACATGTAACTACCCCGTTTACCACACCCTAACGGTTTCTTCAGACTGTCTTGCAAATGCAATGTTAACAATTAACCTCTCTGCATAGACCAAGAATACTGTAGACTAAAGTGTTTCATACGTGCCATACTGAACATGGTTGACACTTGCTGCATGACAGATTATTATTTAGTAGCTTGTACATATTCTTACCCTAGAGGTGCCACGCTCAATTTGGAATGAGAATCTCTAGACTAGGTCTAACAACTGCCTGGGTATCTTCCAAATGTGACGACATGTGCATAAAATAATGTATGGTATATTGACGAAAATATCTTTGGATATTCTTTTCGGCTGTTGTTCTTTGTAATTGGCTTTCGTTAGGAGGAAACTGTGATCCAAATTGTAAGAAAAAAGAATTGTTTTTGTACTTTCATGAATTTTTGCTTGTCTTGCCATCACTACTCGCCACCGCTTCGCCACTTCGCATGTTGTACAGTATACCTATATGTATATTTGAGGAACACTCTATTTTGGACAGACAAACCTTATGAATATTGATGTTCGTTCTGAACTGGAGTCTAATCTCGTAGCAGGTTGCAAGCATTATAAGCTTTGTAGGTGGGAAAGGTGTGGTTTAGTACTGCTGTCCTATAGGCTATACACTAGTCTACACAACAGAACAACAAGGACAATCAAGGCTTGTTTGCAGCTACACTCATACCTCGGTTATCAGGACCCCGAAGTTACGGGCACTTCGGTCTACCGGGCACTATTTAGGCGAGTTTCAGGGGAAATATTACTACTCTTTTGTCACTTTTCGTGGAAATATTGACGTCATATGCCATATCGATGGCCTTTTCCCAATCAAAATGTATGTGATTCAGAGTTACGGACATTTCGAAGTTACGGGCAGTGTCCGTTCCCGGACTGCCTGCATAAACAGCTAGGTATGATTGTACTTTAAGTTTCATGCTCACGCAATCATCAGGCACTCTGGGTACGTCCTTCGGTACACTAGTGTACATGTACATGTACATGTAGGTATATGTGAGATGATCACGGAATGCTTGTTTCGAATTAATTAAATGACTTCGGTTATTCCCCATTCATAATCATAGAGGACACTGAGTAAAGCTATCCTAAAGTCCTGGGTGACTATTTAATTAACACCTTTTGCTTAACAATCGCCCCACCATACAGCACAAAGAAAAGCACAACAACAACAACAACAACAACAACAACAACAACAACAACAACACCAACAACAACAACAACAACAACAACAACAACAACAACAACAACAACAACAACAACAACAACAACAAGCACCTGAACCTTCTCTTACAAAATGCTGCATGTTCAGTACTCGATCTCTGGACAGCGGACTTAGCTGTTTCACAATTGGTTTTTGGAGTGATTGAAAACAAACTCCTGCCTTGTCCGAAACTCGCACTATGATATTGAGTAATGTACATGTATGCGTGAATGTACTTCTCCCATACACCCACACGTAACCCCCTCCCCCTCATCTCATGTCAGGCACTCCGGGAGAACCAGGGATTGGCTTCACAATCATTATAGACACACGTGATGGCTGGTTCTGTTGGAGACAGGTCATGCGATCAGCGTCAGATGGGTTCTAAAATTTATCACGAGTTGTTGATTGGATGAAGGTCGGAGCACATCCGACTGCAGTGTTCAATTTATTCGTCCACGACTCGCTTCAAAATGCGGGAATACCAGTTCTTGGTGCTTTATAGATCGTGTAGTTAGCAGTGTGGTGCACTCACCTGTGTATGAATAATAGTCGTGGTCACCTGGAGGTGGTAAATGTAGCTCACTCTCTGTTCAGTGCCCGATAGAAGAGTACTATTTGAGGATGGCTAAGGTATTGCTTTCATGCAACGCACGCAGTACGGTCGGGAAGAAACAAGTGACGTGCGCCATTCGTAGAACAATCAACAAAAGGTGCTGCAGCAGCAAATGCCATGAGCTATCGCAACGTGAAATCGAGGAGCACGTCACGGCTGCCACCAAGGATGGCTTCACTGTGCTGCGCAATTTCATACCGGTGAGCAAGATTGACGCTATGTCGCGGGCAATTCTACCTTTACTGCACAAGCGTATCGAACTAGGAGAGGCTGAACGCGGCGCCAATCGCTGGTACGTTACACCGCCTTTCCGCGCTCCGTTCGCTGACGAGACGATCTTCAGCGACCCGGGACTGCTTAGTATAGTGGAGGGCTTAGTCGGCAAGGACCCTGTACTGTGTCAATGGGCGTCAGATACGCCAATGAATGGGTCCGAGTATCAGGAAATTCACAGGGACACTGCACCTCTTTTTGAGGGGGACCTGGACTGGAACGCAGAGCCGCCCATGTACCAGCTGGGAGTGAACTTTCCTCTATGCGACGTTCTTAGCATGGAGAAAGGACCGCTGGAGGTGATACGGGGAACGCATCGCATGACACTGGAGGACAGTGAGCGAATGAAAGCTGATGGCAGTGCCCTGAAAGCGCTCGAGCCGGTGTTCATGCGAAAGGGAGACCTGATGGTGCGCGATGTTCGTGGTCTGCACAGAGGAACACCGAACAACACGGATGAACCAAGGGTCATGATCGTCATTGGATACAGTCGTAAGTGGCTGCGCAGACCCGAGGTGTGCGTGCGCATACCGGAGTCTGTCTGGAACAGACTGAGCACTCGCTCACAACATCTCCTGCGCTTCGAACCAGTCTGCCCGGACGCCGAAATAGGGGAGTACTCTGGAAAAGAGGGATACGACGCGAAATCTCTGACGCAGGCCTCTGGCAAGTCATTCAAAGGCAAAATCTAAGGAAAGGTTCTTGCATTTTCACCAGCTAAGGCCAAGCCACGGACGTTTACATGTACTGTACTTATGAAACTTTTTCTTTTTTAATTTCGGCCAGTCGGCTGCCATCATTTCGTCTTTGGATTTAGACAAGAGGAAGTGGCCATGGTAGGGCCGTGAGCCCGCCTTTCGGTACCGGGAGTTGCAGCTCGCTAGACTTGACTCTTGTGAACCTTTCAAGATGTTGTTGAAGAGCCTGAAGTGTGTTCTCTATCTTACTATTCTAGCATCCTAGTCTTCGAGGTTATCTTCTGTTACAAACCACAAGTTCTGAAATTCATGAAGGTTGAACAGTTTTCTAGCTTATTGTAGTTGCTTGATTGTCGTATCTCGAATCCGCCATACTGCTGATATTTTCTGCATGATTTACGCCATTTGAGCTGAGGGACTGGCGGATTCTGCTCGAAAAGGTGGCAGATTCTGCTCGAAAAGCAGTGAAGTAGGCAGAACCATACAAACCTTATGGCGGGCAATTCCTCGAATTCTGCTCCATTTCCTTATCCACATACCAAACATGCATGAAACTTACCAGAAAAAGTACCCAATTCTGCCAATTTTTCTGCCGGCAGAATCCGCCGGACCCTATAATTGAGATACATACATGTACAAGGATTATGTACATGTACATGTTACATGTACACTGTTGTGAATTCCAGCAGAAATGTACATGTACATGTACGATTTACTGATATACGCTGTCATTTCATGTTATGCTTTATGATTTTCTGATATACATGTACGACGTCATGTCATGCTATACATGTAAATAGCTGGCGATCTTAGTTTTAGTTATGTTCGATCGAAGTCAAAATATACTGTGCGGAAGCAATAGTTGTCCTTGTGCAGTGTCATCGCGGACACTTTTTTTTAGAGAATCAGAGGGTTCACAACACTTTCAAACGAAAGGTGAATTACAAGTCGTCATAGTGCTTACGGGGCCAGTACTGGCAGACTCATGTACAGTACATGTGCATGTACAGTACATGTATAATTATTGTGTTTTGCAGGTCCTTGATATAACCTTTTAGTACCAAGTGCGCTTTAATACCGTCTTACAATACGTTTTATACATTATAAATTTCCCTTTTCTAATTGTCCGCAAACTCCACCGCAGCCACTTACACATTTTTAAAAACTTCACTTCTCAACTCCAAAAACGGTCTTTTCGCTGCCCTGATGATGGGCCAGGCCCGAAAATTTGGTGTAATATTAATATTAATTTTGGTTTGAATCGCAGTGAAGAGACCGTTTTTGAGTTGCGAAGTGAAGTTTAAATAAATTTCCCTGCTGTGAAATTGTCTCTTCAACATGTACATGTAGATCTAAACGAACCCTGTCCTGTGATATTATCATTTACCACCAGAGTCTGCACGCACTGTATTCTGACGTGTAGCACGTTGATGGTTGATCTTTGAACAAGACCTTAGTGGCCGGGCGAATAGTTTTTAATACAATCCAAATTAGCAAACGAAAGTATGTACATGTACATGTAAATGTTTGCAAGGAACACACGATTTCCTACAAAGAAGAAGAAAAGAAAGGGAAAAAGCCTGAGTGAATGAAGTCTCATAAACTAAACAGCATTAAAGAGAAACCACTGAAAAGCGATCAAATAAATAGACCTCACTCAAACATGGATAGAACACAGCCAGCACGTTTCCACCGCAAATCAAAGCGAAACATTCAAAAAACAAACAAATTTACAAAACAAGAGATAAGAAAAAGAACAACAACAACACGAACTAACGTGTTACTTAGTACAACAACCGTCAGTAGTACATGTACCGATATTTCTCTTCAACCCCCCTCCCCCCTCCCTGAGAAACGAACACATACAAATGGTACATAGTATCGATATTTTTGGTCTTTTTTTCTGGACACGCTCAGGCATGCAAAATGTACATCGATATTTTTCGAGAAACGAACAGGCGCTCAACCCCCCCCCCCCCCCCCCTAACGACTAGTTTTCGTTTCTAAAATTTAATAAAAATATCTATTTTACGGATGGCCCCTTACCATGCTTACTAGCACAACCAAGCAGTTACTTTTTGGACATGCTCAGCTCTGTTGCCTGACAGTGACACTGTAGTACAGTCGTCCCTCTCTAATCCGGCACTTTATAATCCAGCACCCTCGATAAACCAGCACAATTTTCAGTAGCCAAAATGTCCTCTTCATGCACATTGCAGCAGTAAATCAGATTTGTTAATCCAGCACCCTCCCTAATCCAGCAGATTTTCGTGGCACAAATGGTGCCGGATTATAGAGGGACCACTGTACTCGACTGTACTCACGTCTCAAGAACCAGAGACTGTAGTATCTGCAGAGTGGATCTACATACCGTATTTCCACAAATAGTAGGCCGGTCTACTATTTTTTCAACCTCGTCCTAACCCGGCCTTATAATCGAGGACGGTCTTGTATTCGAGGACGGTCTTTTATTCTTTCAACCCAGTTTGACCCCGGTCTTCTATTTCTCGCCACACAGTTTTACCCCCGTTCTTCCATTTTCTTCTACACAGTTTGAGCACGGTCTTCTATTTTTTCCCACAGTTTGAGCACGGTCTTCTATTTTTAACCCAAGAACAAAGACTCATTTAGTACAGTAGTAGGCCCGATCTTCTAATTGGAGACGGTCTTTTATTTTTTCAATCGCCCCCTGCCCCGGCCTTGTATACGAGGAAGGCGTTGTATACGAGGACGGCCTTTTATTTGCGGAAATACGGTATTCTTCGAGTCCACAAAGGACGAAACAGACTAAACAGTTCTGTCCGCAGATTGAGTATTCTTCTGGTCATGTAGCCTGTGCAGCTAGCCGTAGCCTGTACAGGCTGTACTGCTAGTGCTACTACATGTACTAGTATGGAGAGAGCTAGAGTAGAGAGCAGATCTGACAGTCTAGCTAGCTAGTCTGACAGTTGCAGCTCTCTCTAGCTAGAGAGTAGAGTAGAGAGAGCTAGACTGTCAGATCTGCTGATCTGCAGCTAGCTGTGTCACCCATCCTCAGTCGAGTCCGTGCAGTCGCACTGCACTGCACTGACTGTTGTGCAGCGCAGTCAGCGCGCGGTGGCTGTACTGACACTGACAAGTGACAGACTGTCAGTACGACAGTATGCACGTCCACTGAATGATGTGCCGCATACTACTGTACTGTGGGCGAGTTTTGCTGCATGCTACGCACTGGGCTGCACTGGTCTTTCCCGTCGCTCAGTTTTATCATGGCTCACCGCTGTCGTTGGCCCAACCAAACACAATCATTTTCTTTGCATTGCTATCTTTGCGTTTGCGTAGCCTCTAGAATAGTTTACTTGAATCCTCCAGATCGTTAATTGCCAAAGAAAAGCGTGGGCTGCTATTTGGGACAGCGCACAGCTGGAGCCGATAACCTTCAGGCTGTTGCTTCAGTAATCGCCAGTGGAAACGTGCGAGCGGGAGGTGAGTAGAAAGTATCTTTTTTACGAGGGCTCGAGTTGAAAATCGATGCCCTTTGTCTGAATGTTCGTTTGAATTTTGCACACTGCGAACGCTTGCTAGAGTGTTCAATGTGAACACTCGGCCTGCTTTGAGGACAGCCATGTTCCTGTCCTGTTATACTAATAGTTCCGGGGCCTGGACAGAGTAACTCTAAGTGTAACACATTTTCCCTTGCACATTACTTCCTTTCCAGCGTGTGTTTATTAGAGCATGTTATAACTATACGTAGAGTCATTACGTTTTGTTTGCTCCGCCATGCGCGTTCACCGTTGCATGTTTGTGTGGGTCGTACTGCTAATTTTGCCTGACTGCACATGTTCTGCTTTCTGCGATGGGAAAAGAATGTGGTGCACAAAAGCGAATCAGCATTGCAGAGAAACTCTTGTTTTTGTTTTCGTGTAGGTGCTTGTACCTTTGGTACTAGTTCAAAATTGTGGTCGAGCTAATTTCATTCCTCTGTGTTGCTATACATGCCCTTGTGTTGACAACTAATGCCTTGCGTGTGTGTATAGAGTCTTGTACAGGACTTAATGTGTGTACGTGGGTCTCCGAACAACGTCTAAAGTGTCACATACGGCATGCTTGTGCGATCGTTTCCTTCCGCTGACCACTTTTCCAATGAATCCACGGAAGATAATGTGTTCATATGCGGCAGTGTGGGTGTGTATGTGTGTATATGCGCGCGCAATGCATATTTTTATGTTAAATGCAAACACGCATGTGGTCATGTTCGCACAGACGTTGAGAATGTGATGCAAAATGACATCTTTACCGGCAGATCCACTAAGGCGATTGTAGATTTCGAATGGATACCATTTGCCATGAAGTAGCTCAAGTTAGATGACCCAAACAGTAAAATATCTTCCCTAAAAAGAACGTAGGATTTAATCATTGAAGTATGGCAACTGGACATAGCAGAAATACGCAATAAGACTAAAGGAGTAAGAATAGCAAGTAGTTCCACACGACGTACGTTTCGCCCTGTTGCTTGTGACGGCTCATCAGGTGTGCAAAATTTAAACTCGGATACTGAGCCAGTAATAAATGTAAAAAAGAGAAGAAGCACATATAGGAGTAAGATTTGTCATGCATGGATACCGTGAATAACTCTTTGACTATTCCATGTAGTTGACTTGTCATTATCAACTAGGCCAATCGTTACAACAGATTAACTTAACATAGAGCTTGAAACTAGCCTGAAAAATGTTGGTAGCCAACGCGCACTAAGCTGAAAACTCCGACACGCCGCCACCATCAGTATGCACATGACACCTTCACGATGCAGGGCTGGTGATATCTGACAAAGCGGGCTGGTACAGTGCCGCTCAATGAAGTACGATCGCTTAACTGAGCAGCATTGTACATCAGTTAGAGCTTGTCGGTGTGGGGGGGGGGGGGGGGGGGTAGCCGTGCATCTACCACCATTTTGCGTTTGTGTCTTTGCAACCATGTCATTGCGTCATTCATCAATGCAGGAGCAGTGGAGCCTTGAAGGTCATTCTCCACTACAGTACTGTTTGACGCCAAAGACCGGCCAGGATAGAATTTCGCCGATTTCTAAGATCGGTGTTGGCTGGATTTTTTGCAGATAAGGATGTAAACCGTAATGTAGACTATGATGTACACTCAGACGTATACATCTGCATACATGTGC
Source organism: Sycon ciliatum (assembly GCF_964019385.1). Taxonomy (NCBI): domain Eukaryota; kingdom Metazoa; phylum Porifera; class Calcarea; order Leucosolenida; family Sycettidae; genus Sycon; species Sycon ciliatum. The sequence continues at coordinate 20,076,519 of NC_088651.1, read as the reverse complement.
AGTGCGTATCGGTTATAGCGTGGTCGTGTAAAACAATATACCGCCTACAAGAATAAACTCTCATGTTTTCATAATCATAACACAGGTTTCAAGTGCACTTTTATTCTTACAAGCAATTTTATCGCATACTGTAGTAGAATATATCGGTTCTAAGAATGGACTTTGTGTAGCAAAACATGCCGGATTAGTACAAAGTGTATCGCCTGTAGTAATAACATCTGTCCAGTGCAGTTCTGATCTGACTCGCGTTCCGTCGTAGTGCTGCAGGTTCAACTGTTGTGGTCATGTAAGTCATGTTGGATAGCCACATGGTAAGCCTATGGGACTATGACCAGCCGCATGCACAGTAGCACTACGTTGCACGTACAATGATCTTCGTGCCCCTGCGCACATGCATATGATAATTATGTCACACTTGATGTATCGTGTGTAAGAAATATCGGAAATAAGAATAGAAAGTCGTTGTTCAAACAGCCACGCTATAACCGATACCTACTGTATATGTAAGACTGTAATAATCGGCATCGCTTGTAAGACGGTACAATCGAATAACAACGAAACTGCTGTGTCCGCTAAAAATAAGAATGTGCTAGGCTAGTACCCTGACCCCCCCCCCCCCCCCCCCAAGTTCTTCGGCGCCCGACAGTAGAGTAGCGATAGCTCCAAGTGAAGTTCGTGAGATTAACTATTTGTCTTGAAAAGTAGCCTCTCTTTGGAAGTAAAAATTTATGAATCAGATTTTTGGATTTTCTTTACCTGCAGGTGCAAGTTTGTGCCTAGACAGACAGCAGCAAAGAAACGGTTAACTTGGGAGTGCTCTGACGACGTTTGTGTGACCGAACCATGGCGGAGGTCATGCGTCCAAGACCGGTCGCGTCGGGCAGCCTGGAACGAAGCAAAGGGTAAGTGCGAGATAACGTCCATTTCAGCTACGCCACATGGATGTACCCACTGAAATCGTAATCAGCGTCATCATTTAGAATCTAAAAGATCTGGTTTACTGCTCCATACAGTCAAAGACGATAATGTCACTACCGAGCCTCTACAGAGTTTTGTCGTTTTGTCTGTAACAAAATTTATCCAAGATAAAAGGGAGATTTACACACAATAATGAAGTTTGCCGTTCACTTTGGAAGTGCGAGCTTGATCTGAGCTGCTGATTGACAGCAGCCACCTTATGACATGATGTACACTCCCTTTCTCTGTTCGCTTCTTTGCATCTCTTGAGGTACTTTTCATTTTGTCCTCATATGCTTCAACTTGCACAGGAAGTATTATCCGGTTAGCAGTGACTGTATCTCTTTTCTTGAGTGTGATATGTAGGTGGGTCCTTGTGGAACTGGGCGTATTATTCGTGTTTGCACTTGTGTACTTGCTCCTACGTGCAGTTGTATTTGTTTCGATGTGTGTGTGATTGATCAGATGTGTGTGTTATGTGTTTATGTGTGTGTGTGTGCGTGCGGTGCTTGTATGTCAGCCAGTGTTCGTGTGTGTATGCGTTTTGTATGTGTGTGTGTGTGTGTGCATTTACGTGTGTGTGTGTGTGTGTGTGTGTTTGTGGTGTGTATGTGTGTGTGTGTGTGCGTGTGTGTGATTTTCAGGAAAAACTCTCGCGGTCAGAGCGGGCGGCAAGCCACATCGCGGGACGGAACGGCAGAACAGGTGAGGAGTAGACAGCAGCCAAGCACTGCCCATACGGCCACAGTAGCACCATCGTCGTCCTCTACAAACACTTTTGCATTTGCTGCGGCTGCGACAAGCGGTGCAGAATCATCATCAGCGCTGCGCATAGCCCAGGGAGTTGAAATCCTGCAGTCAGCTCTGGGAGACCTGGCAAACTTTCAGGTACAGGCTCTCCCCTTGTTTAGCTTCTCCGTGACATCATATCTTAGCGATGCTGTTTGGATTGACATCCTATCTTGGCATTGCTGTTTAGAGTGCTGGCCTTCGGTCATCTTCACCAGAGGGAGCTAGTACAGTTGCTGCTAGTTTTTCAACACGACACCTGGCTGTGGCCAACTACCTCTCTATTTGTGTGATGGTGCCCTTGTTGCCAATGTCTCCTTGTATGGCAGTATATTAATATGTGGAGCAAGATTGGTGCTGTAAACTATTGTTGAAGTCATGTCACTGAACTTTAATACTGTATTTTCCGGAGTATAGTGCGCACTTTAGATGTGCTATTTTAGGCTCTAAATCGCTTTTGCGCACTATGCTCCGAATATGCTCCGAATATGAAATGCATGTACTTCAATGAAGATTGAAGTGCGCACCCCCAATGAAGATTGGGGGTGCGCACTATACTTCAGAAAAATACGGTAGGTTACAGTGGAACCTGTCGATGATGACCGCTCAAGGGACCTTCAAAATGTGGTCTCTGTTACCAGGTGGTCTCCTTATCTAGGGTCTTTCGGCTGGAAATAACCTCCCCTGGTCCTGGTTGCAGTGGTCTTTTGGGACAGGTGGTGGCTTTATCCAAGTGGTCGCCATGACCGGTTTTACTGTACTTCGATTTTTGTGTATGTTGGTTTTCTGTGTGTCTCTGCAGAATGACAGTGATCTAGCTGTGCGCATGGTGCCAGAGCTTACCCAGCTGATCGCCAGTGGCAACACGGTCACTGTCACGCAGGTTAGTACCGTACTGGCAATATATGTTGCCGCAGTGAGGCCATGAAGCGTTACATTGGCACATGTTTGCCGCACGCAGGGCGTTACATGCAAAGTCGCACTGGAGCCGTTACACAGGTTTCTATATTGCCGCAGTCCATTTTTTGCTATTGCCGCATCACTTTTTTTGCTTTTGCCGCATCATTTTTTTGCTTTTGCCGCATCATTTTTTCTTTTCATCCACATTGAAGGCACAGAAATTCAGTTGCTATCCAACTGTTACAAACCCGACGGCAAAGGGCGACAACGATATCAATAGAAGACTGTATATTTTAATTATCAGAGTGATCTGTTCACAAAAAGATCATCAAAAGGAAAGTGACATAGGGGAAGAGCGCTTCCTCCAAAAACTACTGTCACTCACACAGTTAATGAGTGTACAACATATTACAAAGTGCAAACTGCAATGAAAAGATTGCCGCACCCCGCCGGACGCGCGTTACGAACTCAACGAAAATTTGTCGCACTAGCCTGGTCGCGCGTTACGCCGCACCCCCCTGCGTTACGCGTTACGCGGCAACATATATTGCCAGTACGGTAGTGCTGCTTCCTGGTGCTTCGTGACAGTACTTTACACTGCAGGTCAGGATTTTCAGGAAGAATGAAGTCGACGACTTCACTGGAGCTGTATTTATGGTGGATTCAGATGGTGGTAAATGGTCAGGGGCGTCGGACACGGTACGGTCACTACGGTATTGACCCTGCCACTTTTTGCCCCAGCTACCCGTGAATCAATAAGATACACTGATCTGGGCTCTAAATTTCCAAACGTTTCGGCTTAGCAACCCCTTCCCACAAGTAAATTGTACTTTAGATTGCTGACCGTAGCACACTAAAATACCTCCGTGATGGTGAATACACAGCAGGCTGTCTTTTTATTTATTTTGGATTTTAAGCTTCGGCAAGTATGACTACTACTGCATTCGCTTCCTTTCGGGGTTGAGACATGGGGAAGTTGCCAAACTTAGCACAGCAGGGTGTTATGTACTCCACCACCGTCACTTCTTTACGAGAACATCGACACCTCCCTTTTCTTGGTGATGCCCACTCTTTATCCCATCCAACCGTATACCGTAGAGTGCCGATTAGCCACAGCCACAAACACACATGGGCTCGCGCTCACACACACACACATACACACACACACACACACACACACACACACACACACACACATACATACAAACACACACACACCACTAATTCTTTGTTGCCATCTTCCATAGGTCCGTCAAATAGTAGTAATAGGTTTTTCGTTTGACCCCACGAGACCACAGGAGTAATACTACTTGCTTTCGTGGAGTGTGGCTGGTGAACTGTTCGTGCTGTGGCCTGCAAGCGTCGTGTGGTCTCGTCGGGTCAAATGAAAAACCTCTTACACACCACTAACTTAGTCCTCTCAGTATGAACAAGTACGGCTACATATCGCCTCGTGGAATTATCTCCCCTCTTGCCGATATGTTTGTATTGTATTTCCTCTTTTATCTCTCCTGCCCGCAGGCCTTAGACATGGCACAACAGCTGAGCCGAACAGATGCTTCACGACCGATTATGTGCGATTCACCGCAGCTTGTTGCCAACCTGATGAAGCTGGCAGGCAAGTCGGATGTGGAGGCTGACGTCGTGTCCAAGGCTATGGCTGTTGTCTATGATATCAGCAAAGAAGAGTAAGTGATTTGGGCTAAAGAGACAATTTGTTGTCAATAAAGCCCCACCATAACATGTGGTATTTTTCCCTGCTAGAGAAGACAACGGTTGCGAGGCGCTAAGGGCTTTACTCGTGTGTGTGTGTGTGTGTGTGTGTGTGTGTGTGTGTGTGTGTGTGTGTGTGTGTATGTGTGTGCATGCGTGCGGGTGGGTGGCCGGGTCGACCGGTGCGCGGTTGTGCGTGTGTGTATATGATTACGTGTAGCAACTGGTGCTAAGTTGTCACAAGCCGGCAGTCCACAAAGGACAGCCCCCTCAACTCCCTCTGTCATCGAAGTACATAGCGATAACACAGGTATAAGACCATTATATAGACAAAAATGTCCATGCCTTGCTGCAAGTCCACTGCGGTTGGTGCTACTAGTGCTGCAAGTCAGCCCGAGGGTTTAAAGGGGAAGTATACCCTAAAATCAAATTTTCACCAGTTGTAGTCTTCGGGGTGCTGAGTCGAATGGTCTTGGTCCGAGGAAGCTGCGACGCTCCCTTCCTACTTGAATCCCAATCGAACTCGCGCACTTCCACCGAAACTGGGTGACTGCGCCCTACTAGATGGGGATTTGTATGCAAAATGTCACTAAAAGCGCCATTTCGTTCTTATAAAAGCACGGATGACCGCGATTGGTCCATATGTTGTAGTCTTTTGGACGCTGAGTCGACTGGTTTTGGTTCGAAAAGGCTGCGATACAGCGTTCCTCCTTTATTCCCAATCGAACATGGTTGAGGAAGCGGTCACGTGGTCCTGGTTGCCCAAATCACCTGGTCACCGCGCCAGCAGGCGACAACTTTCACACCAAGGTTCAACTCGAGTGACAGGACTGCACCCAAAAAAGGTCAAACAGGCTAGTAAGTTGTACCCTGCAGGCACGGTGACCAGGTGACTGGTGTACGCAGGAGCACGTGACCGCTTGTTCAACCATGTTCGATTGGAAATAAAGGAGGAACGCTTCTATCCTTATACATGTTTTCAACATACAGTAAAACCTGTGACTAACGACCACCCCTTGAGGCCAGAGAAAGCGGTCTTTAGTGGCAGGTGGTCCTTAGTTAGAGGTTTGCACCGCTAAACCATAGTATGAATGTGAGAGTGTCTGTGCCTGGCAAAGTGGTGTGTAATAGCAGGCTGGTCGCTAGTCGCAAGGTGGTGTTTTACTTACGCGTTTTACTGTATTAATGTTTTACTGTGTAAATGTTTGTATTCTTTGTTGTACAGTCAAGGACTTGTTCACATTCGTCAATGCCATGGTATTGCCACGCTGGTGCGTCATTTGAGGTATGTACCAGTCATAGCCCAAAGAAGCTGCACCAGGCGTTAGTGGTAGAGCATCGTTAGCCATATGCGATGGTCGCTGGTTCGAATCCTGGTGATGATAAGCATTTCTTACATGACACGTGATCGTTGACGGGGTCATGGCCAATAGGCGGTCTTCCCGCCGCGGGCATAATCAGGACATCAGGACCGTTTGACGTCATTTCGGGAGTTTCAGGACCGTTTGACGTCATTTCGGGAATGTCAAGACCGTTTGACGTCATTTCGGGAATAATTTTCGACCTTTCGACCTTTGGCCTTCCCTAATATGTTGCTTTGCGCTGTAAGAAATCAAATCAAGCACGCTCTGTCTGTCTGTCTGTCATGATGGCTGAATCTTGCCCTTGCCTGCAACCCTCGGGCCTACGGCCCTTGGGGTGCAGGCTCGGGCAAGATTCAGCCACCATGACCCCCTGAGTGTGCTTCATTACATACATTTTGTTGTCAGATTTTCTCCATTTCAGCTCCCTAAAACTTATCAATATTTAGTCACATCTGGCTGCAGCCAACTACCCTTCACTTTGTGTGTTGTCGCGATTGCAGTCTATGTCTCTGTGTGTGCCAGTATAATTATTATGTGGAGCGAGAAAAGCATATTTTGGAATCAGATTTTCTCCATTTCAGCTCACTAACACTCATAAATATTTGCGTAGCCCAGACGTTGAACTTGATAACATGGCTATAGTGGTGCAGATTATGTGTTGAATACCCTTGGCCTCACACTGAAATGTCAATTTACAGATTTTTCAGAGACAATATTGAGATGATCATTCCCACCACACAGGCATAATGCGATATGAACCTTGGCTTTTTCTTGTGTGGGTGATCTGCAGTTCGAACACGGAAATGCTGATGTTCTTAGCAATCTCCACCCTCCACAACATGCTGCAGAACCTGGAGTACAGCAAAGGAGATATACGACTCGCGGGTACGTCTCTATATTGGCCTCGCATGCTTTACTGTTTTGGCTATCATGATGAATCCGCAATTTCACCTTCATCCTCGGGTTTTTGTTGCTGAAAACCATGGGCTCATCCTAACCCTTGTAAACCCCTAGGCAAGAATTTATGGTAAAGAAAATGGCCAAAGAACTACAGGTTGCGCTATAATGTCCACTAACACCACCAGTTACTTGACAATCAGCTCATGCGATAACATTGCACGACACTGACACTGACAGCACTTGTAGTTCCTCGGTCCTTTTCTCTGCTATAAATTAATCCTTGGCTCTCCGTCTGAGTCTATCTATGCACTAATCATTAGTATTATTGTATTCTGGTGACTGGCCCAAGAGCTGTTAGATACAGTAAAACCTGCCAAGGCGACCACTCGGATAAGGGGACCACCTGTCCTAGAAGACCACTTCAACCAGGAGCAAGAGATGCTATTCCAGTCGAATGACCCTGGATAAGGAGACCACCTGGTTACAGAGACCACGTTTTGAATGTCCCTTGAGCGGTCGTCTTAGACAGCTGTTTCACTTTATTCGGGGTAACAACTGTATTGTGCTGAATGTGTTTATGTCTGTGGCTCTATGTGTTTATAAGCATACCGCTGGGTAGATCCGAATATCAGTTGTCTCGATGATTGCATGAAACTCACAGTTTCAAGCAACCTGAACGTCCTCTGCTGAGTCTGCTATGGACCAGCGTTGTTCTATAAACTTGTGTCATTTAGCTCTAGTCTTGCGGTAACGAGGTCTGTTGCATGTAAGAAGCTTAGCTTACATGTGGCTCCACCATGTTGATTTGTTGGAAGTATTGTGTCTTGCTGATACTATGGTGTCCGGCCTTTTCCGTTTGGCTTCGTGGATGGTGTGGTGATTCATGCCGCGATTTACAATGCGCTGGCTGCTCATCATACGATCAAGGGTCTTTTATTTCCTCTCTTCTTCCTGACCACCGCAGCACTCTGTGTGCCTTCGCTACTGTGTTTCTGTGTGCAGGCGGCATCCAGCGCTTCGTATCTCTACTGCACCATTCCAACGTCAAGGTGATCTGCATGGCCATCGATTGCCTGTATCTCATCTGCTACTCCCATCCGGAGAGCAAGCTGCTCGTTCTGTCGGCAAATGGTCCCATCGAGATTGTGCGCATCCTGCGTACGCACAGCTACGAGAAGCTGTTGTGGGCGACGAGTCGACTTGGCAAGGTCCTGTCAGTTTGTCCGAGTAACAAACCAGCTATGGTCGATGTAAGTTTTCTGATGATCGCTTAGTGCGTGAAACTCGGAGTAAAAATACTTTCTCTGTCCTCCTATTTTTTGAACCAGCTCTACCTCTCGGTATTGAGCACTCTCTTGGACAGCCTGGAACCTCTCTGTTTTATAAGTTCCTAGAGTACTGTAAACCAGTAAACGTCTGTGATCTGAATCCTTTGCGGTTTTCCACGGGCAAGGTGTTGTTAGTTTGTCCGAGTAACCTACAAGCCATGGCAGTTTAGAGTATTTCTTTTAACCTGTTGAAGGAGACAGTGCATTTATACTATTATTTATAGTGTCGGTGATTCATTTCACTAGCGTAGTTGTGGAGAACGCAGCAAAAATATTTGGACAGCATTTTTGTTGTATCAGCCGGTTGCCGTCCGTGGGAATCCCTCGAATGGTAGGCCGGAAGTAGCTTCTACCAAGTCTCCCATCAATCATTACTGATCTGTTTATTATTGAACTATTCAGAAGTCCAACTGGTCCTTATCGCCTAACAGAAACGCAGTGTCCTACCATTCGGTCGTTTTTGTCTCATTTGTTTTGGTCCCTTCTTCTAGGCGGGTGCCATGCAAGCATTCTCAATTCACCTGGAACACAAGAGTCAGCGCTTTGTGCAGAACGTCCTGTGGGCGATGCGCAACCTCTCCGATCAGGCTACCACTCTACCCGGCATGGGGGATCTACTTCACTCGCTGATTGATCTGCTGGCCAGCGAGGATGCCACTACGGTAACATGCGCTGCCGGAATCCTCTCCAACCTGACCTGTAACAACGAGCAGAACAAGGTATGTAGTGTTGAAATAATATGCACGGTAGCAAGACAATGCTCCGTTGGCCCGCACAGAAATGCTCGTACTCGTGGCCAGGATACAGCTGCCTTTGTATTACCTTCTGTACATGTTGGGTATGGACTGCGCTCAGTTTCTTTTCTGGCGGCAGGTCGGTGAAACGCTCTTCCTCCAAACTGTCGTCAGGCATAATCTGCTGGTACTTTTGCTCACCTCGCAAAGATTCACCTAGGGTTCCCTGTAACAAGGCCATGCCTGTTGGGACTCCCCTATTCAAATAATAAGTTCTACTACTGCGCGTACGAGGCTCTATTATGATCTCAATGGTTGACAGGAAATCGGCATGATACTGTGTTTGTATCTACTCCTGCTGCTGTCTGTGCACCAGGCTCTATTCCTGTTTACACTATTGTCTCATCTGACAATGCTGTTGTTCTGCATGGAGACAATTGTTTGAATAAGTTTATGAACAGCATCAGTACCATGAGTGCCTTTGATTTTCATAACTTCATTCAATGTTGGGCTGTATTGACAATAATATGCGGCATGGAAGTGTGTCTTCAAGTCGGACGTCCCAACTGTTACTGTGATTCATGGCAATAACGAAAAATACATCATCTGTCTTTCTCTAGGTGACGGTGTGTCGGGAGGGAGGCATCGAGGCTCTGATCCGTACTTGCGCCCAGGCTGGCGATCATGATGACATCACGGAGCCGGCCGTGTGCGCGCTGCGTCACCTGACCAATCGTCACCTGGAGGCTGAGGTGGCGCAGAATGCCGTTCGACATCACCATGGTGTACGAGTGTTGGTGCGACTGCTTGATCCACCGTCCAAGTGGCCTCTGATCAAGGTTAGTTTCGGTGCATTGTGTCGGTTATGTTAGGTCCTCATTTCCCTTACTTTTCTTCGTGCTTACTTTCCCCAGCTGCCATGCGCCCTGTAGCTAACTGCATACTAGTGGGAGAACTTCTGTTCCGTGTTACCTCCAGCCACAATTGAAAACACGTCCAATAGAAACTAGCCGTTTGCAGTGTATCTTGGTATTCGCTCTCCTTTCCTCTTTTTCTGCCCTGCATGATCTACATTGTCTCTTTTGCAACATCTAGTGGCATACAGCCTCCTTTTTTTCAGCCAGCTTCATTTCACGAGTGCGTTGTAAAAAGACCTATAATCAGTGCCCTAGTGACAAATACTACATGGAGCAATCCCTGACGATGCCCTTTTAGGCGAAAATTTGGAAAGATTTGGAGAGAGTTGGACAGGTATTTTTTCTTTCTTTTGTGTAGCCAAGGACTTGGTGCCGCAGCGTCCTGTAGACGTAAGGTTAACCAACATGACAAAGCTATAGAAGAGTTGTGCCATTCTATGTAAAAAAAACCTGTTTCAAACATGTGTCTCCACACGTTTCGTTTTGGTGTCGGTTGTGTGTGCCCAGGCTGTTCTTGGGCTGCTCCGTAACCTAGCGCTGTGCCCGGCCAACCACACTGCTGTACGGGAGTGTGGTGGTGTGCATCGTCTGGTCGAGCTGCTCATTGCGGCGCGCAAGGACATCGACGCGTGCAATGCGCGGGGAACAAGTTCTTTTGTGGTACGTTGGCATATAAAGGTTGTGTTTGTTGACTGGGGCTTGCCAAACTATTGCTTTCTGCATGAAACACATAGTTAAAACTATGATTTAGCCATTTTTCAACGTCCTCTTCTACCTTTTTAGCTATTGTTAGTACGGACTATGGTTTGTGAATGCATGGTGTGTTACATCATCCTCCAGATAGCACAACCTTGTGCTTGTTAGAAATTCCGAAAGAGACTAGCTTGACGGTGACAGGTTGGAAGTGCATTCCACCTCCTCACTATGTTGTTCAACCCTTTCACTTCCAGCTGACTGCTCAAGTGACAAGGCACTCAATGCCAGGCTGTCAGCTGAGCTGTGCGGCCCCCCAGTACCAGGCGATTTTTACCTCCAGTTCAAAAAATCGAAATGCCAACCTTTCTTGGATTTTTTCGGACTTTCGGTACGGAATATCGCTTTCTAAAGTATACATCGTAGGTAGCCAACTGATAAAGGAAGCCATTGCCCTAAAATAAATCGCAAAATCTGAAGTATAAGTGCGCTGAGCGTTCCAGCGCCAGCCGCTGTGCAACAAGTCAGGTCATGTCAAGCGAAAGTGCGCCGCGCGCCGCATGCACTACATACAGTACATGTACACCATGTGTGCGGCCCGGCCAGTTGCGAAGTAAAGTTAGTTGTTGTTTTGGAGAGAGAAACAAATCCTGTTTTTCGGTCGGTATTGCAAGAATTCTTTACATTCTCAACCAGGGACTAGTTCTGGAGAACAAAAGTGGAAAATTAGGTCAAATACTTGTGTAATGAGTCAGACGAAAACTTTGAGAATTGCGATTTTTCATATCTTCAAGTATTTTCACCTAAATGAAGATATACGGATCACAAAGTCTCAAACAGGTGGCATTGCAGGAATTCTGTTCATTCTCAGCCACGGGTGTAATCTCCCCTGG